>NW_005054679.1:52380-72013 GCF_000277835.1 Geospiza fortis | reverse complement strand
AGCTACTATCTTATTAGCTTGATAGAATAGGGGGTTTATCTTCCTGTGTGTTTGTAAAGCACCTGCAGTGACAAGGACCATGGTCCTGACATGCTGCATAAATAACAGCAGGATCCCTTGCTGCTGGGATCATAGATATTGCTGAAGGCCTTCAAAAGGAGGCTGAGGGGCAACATCATTATTTTCTGCAGCTTCATGAGGAAGGAAGTGGAGAGGGAGGTGCTGATTTCTTTTCCCCATTATCCAGTTATAGGATGCATGGGAATGGTTCAAAGCTGCCCCTGGGGAGCTTTGGATTGGATAAGAAGAATTTATTTGCTGAAGGGATGGTAAAACACAAGCAGGCTTCCTAGAAAGGCATTTGGACAATAGCAACATACTTTAACTTGGTCAGCCCTGAATTAGTCAGGCAGTCAGATTAGATGATTTTTTAATATCCCCTCCAACTGAAATATTAAATCTATCCTATTTTTTTCTAAATATACACCAAAGCTATATTTTGGAATCCATTCAATGGGTGGATTACTCTCTGTTTTCTTAAAACAGTGAATCTGAAATCTGCTACTGATTCCAGCAAGATCTGGATTAAGCCCTGTAGGAATACACTGTATTAACAAATCAGTGTTGGTCCATTGCAGGCCCTTTTCCTCCAGAAACTTGCTTAATGTGAGGTTTTTTTCCATTAGAATGGCCAAAGTAAGAAAAATACCTTACAGCCATCAGAGACCTTTTCAGATTTCTTTGCAGAGGTGACAGAAACACCATTTCCACTTTTAATCTCTCCACGGTGTGACCTTGAGAACAAAGTGTAGTAGTGGTCTTTGCACAGGGTCTGACCCTACATCTCCCAACAATGCCAGGAGCCCTCTTCCTACCTGCTCTCCAGCTGTCCAACAGCTGATATCTGCCTGTCTGTTTCTTTGCCATCAGGCACCTTGTCAGGAGAAAAATAACAACTCACAGCAGCACCTGTCTTACAAAGCTCTAAATCTCAGCAACTGAAATGTCTGAGAGTCTGTGATCTCTGAAAAGCTGAGCAGGCGTTGTTAAAAACTAACCAAATTTGTTATAAACTACTAGTTTGATATTCAGCAGCTTTGAGGAGTGTGTTATTGACATTGGAAGGTCTCCGCACTTTGCAAATCTCACAAAGTATTTCTGAGTCCCACTATATGCTTACAAACCTCAAAACAGTTTCACCAATTAAGTCAATGAATCCCGAATGAAAAACTCAAACACTTTCCCTTGCAAATCCTGACTTTCTTTCTACAACTCAAGGATAAGAAGGGATTTAAAAACCTGTACTGTCAAGTACCGAAGCAATTTTGATTCTCAATATGCCTTGTGGCTATGTTTGAGAGAATGAGCAAGCAAAATGTTGCTGACATGATGTCAAAAATCTAAAGGGTAAAATTCTTCCAGTTGAAGGAAAAGAAACAGAGATGGATGCCAAATCAGGATTTTTCCTCACAACATTGTCCTCTCCTTGATTAGGTCCAGATCAAGGAATAACGTATAGATCTCCTCAAAGCTGCTAAAACCAATGCTGTTTTTCCCCACAAACTAAATTAGAGCAGCATAGATTATAATAATTGGAGTAATATATTGGAATAGAGTATAATAGTAATATATTGGAGTAGAACAGTTGCAGTTGGAAGGGATCTGCAACACTCATATAGTACAACTGCTGATCAGTTTGTGATTGGCTAAAAGTTTAAACTCACTGCTGTTAAGGGCAGTATCTAAATGCCTCTCAAACTTAGCAGAAGAGATGTTAAGCACCATAGCTTGGCATGTTTTTGTTCTAAATCTCTTAAATGTAGCCTCAAAGAATCCCTAAATATGAATCTTGAATTGCAGAACATTTATTTTCCCCAGGTTATCACTCATTTGAATGTCATTAGTATGCAGCATCCAGTTTACTTTTAGACTCAATGATTATTGCTCTATATTTTGGTAAATATGTATCTAATTTTATTCAAATCTTTTTATTGCTTAACTTCTAGAAAATTTTCTAAGCTTTCAATTAGTAGACAGTTCATAAAAATGGAAGAAAATTCTGTATCTGTTTTCTTGGATCTGCCTGAGAATCATGGAAATATTTTATATCTGCCTAATTTTATGGGTTTAAAGTGCAGCTATGCATGTGTTTTGAGGTATATTCAGTATAGTACTACTCTTTTTATGTTGTGTAATGATGCCACAGATTCCACAGACCGTGTTCAGATGATTTCATCAATGTGTTCAGAAATCAGAAACTGAGCCCACCTTATATGTTTACATTTAATTAGATAAATCCATCAAAATTTGAACTTAACTGGAGAAATGTGCAAATTCTTAAAACAGAAGACCTTCAGTACTATTTATTCTGACCACTCCTAATCAACCAGCACAGCTTGAAAGGTGGATTTCAATGGCAGATTTTAATGGCATGAATGAAGCTCACATCAGAATATTACCAAGAGTTGAAGAAATTTATTTGGTCACAGATACGCATTTAGATTACTCATCACATGTGTTACACATAATTTTGAAAACTCCAGTCCTTAAGCCATTGAGTTCTTACATGTTGTGGACACTTTACATGGAATCTATATTTTATTGTCCAGTACTGAAATTTCTACATTTTTCTTTTGTTATTCTCTCAGCATTGGACCCTTTTCAATGTACACAAAATTAAAGCAGTGTAGAGATGGTTTTACCAAAATCCTAAATCCCTGAGAAACATCAACTGTCTTTCCCATCCTCATAGTGCAGACGCTAAGTACTGATGATTTTATTTCTAACATTGTGAAGTGAATCATTCTGCCATGTTGTGGTGACACACAGGATGAACCATCCCAGAAAACCAAGCCAGTGAGGTGCAGCACTGCTGGTTAACTTTTAGGACTTTGTAGCTGTTCAGAGAATATTTGAATAACATGAAATTCTGTAGGCTATTAGGCAGCAGTGCTTCACATTGGCAATGCAGAGGGATAAGGACATTAACTGCTCAAGCAGGGCTGTCCCAGAGCACAGGGCACAGGACATTCAGACTGTTCGGGAACATCTCCAGTGAGGGAGGCTCCACAGCCTCTCTGCACAATCTGCTCCAGTGCTTGGTCACTGCACAGGACAGAAATTCTTCCTCATGATCAGTGGAAGTTCCTGGGCATCATTTTCTGCCCTTTGTGTCTCATCCTATTCCTTGTCACCACTGAGCAGAGCCTGGATCCATCCTCTGACACCTCCCTTTAGATACTGATGGACATGGATGTGATCCCCTCTCTGCTGCCTCTTAGGGCTGAGCACACCCAGCTGCCTCTGTCCTTCCTCCTAAGAGATGCTCCTGCTCCTTCCTCATCTTTCTCACCCTCTGCTGGACCTGCTCCAGGAGTTCCATGTCTCTCCTGTCCTCAGGAGCCCAGAACTGGACACAGCACTCCAGATACAGCCTCACTAAGGGCTGGATTAGAGGGGCAGGATGGGAGCGTAAACTTTCAAAAGAAATCAATTTTTTTTCCTTATACTCCGTCACCTACCAATTTGTTAAATCTTAAAATATTCCTTTAGGGAATAGAGTAATTTACTCTTGTAAAAGCATTTATTTCCTGGTATTACACAATAATCTTCAGACATTCTTAGCAAGATTAAATAAATTTTATTTTTAATAATGAATGACTAAGTACTAACATGGCAAAAATCAAGATAACTGATGTATTATTCAAGTACATGGTTTACAGCCATTTGAAGCCCATCAGCTTATTGATCTTATCTAGTTCAATAGCTTTGGATCAAACTACAGCATTTACAGGAGCTTTTATTTGCCAGGCATTTAGAAACAAGTTCAGATAAGAATTTGCAAGGGCCATGAACATTCAGCCTACTGATAAATTTAAATGTACAGACAATGCATAAATAAAAATTTATAGGTCAGTGTTTATTGTGTTACATAAAGCAACTTTGTAGAATTTTCTGTTAATAGATTTTTCATCACAGCTATACCATGTAAAAAAATGCTTTTACTTACTGCCTAATATCGAAACCGGCGGGGAATTAAACAGCAGTAGCAAAACAAAATGTTATTTGATTAGAGCAAATTATTTTCTACTAATGTTTTCATGTTGCTGCAGTGTTCCTACTGGTGTAATATTATGCCAAAAAATATGACTGAACAAAAAATTTTGCTGAGCAGCATTAGATGGCAGTCTTGGATGTGTTCTACAATGAGCATTTAATGTGGCAAAATTCAGAGAAATTGTATGCTGGATTAAAAGCTTCTTCTGCAGTTCTTTTTGGCATCCTTGTTTAAGTGGGTTTAGATCCCAAAACTTCTCTCATCTGTCACAATAATAAAGCTCTGGTCTGAATAGCACAAAAGGAAACATTAGAAATCTTCAGACACACTGAAAAAATATTCTTTAGAATAATAAGGCTACTTTGCTATTATTATTGTTATTATCATTGTTATTATTTTTGGTATTGTTATTTGAGTACATGTCTGTAGGTACTTTTCATGGACTTTTCTATCATTTTCTTTACTTTTGCAATGAGTAAGATATTCTTTTCAGGCCTTCAGAAACTTTTCTGCTACAGCCCCTTAGATAACCCTATAAATATTGGTTGTGTTGCATCAGCCCACAGAAACTGGCTGCTTCATTTGAAATTATTTTCTGCAAAGTTGTTCACAGCCCCCAGTCCTATCACAGAACAAAAAGGACATTCAGAATATAGATGCAGGCAGCAAAGGCAGCCTGACACTGCATTTCTGTGTGTGTAGATTCCTCCAATTACAGGTGCTGCCAAAGTCTTTAGCATCTGGTCATCACATATGGTTTCTGGCCCTGGATCTTTTTTCTTGGCCGGTGCCATTGCAATAGGGATTTTGAAAAGTGGTGGACTGTCAGGCTTGGATTCTGGAATTTGATTGTACATACAGTGTGTTCAGGGCTTGCAGTAGTGATGTTCATCTGCTCTGCCCATTCTTTGATGCAATTAAAGCTCAATGCGTGGATAATTTATTCCTTTTCCATATTTTTCATTTTCATGAATTTCCTGCAGAACAGTGTTTCTAGAAAACGTTATCAGCTGGAACAGAGTTTTGTGATGTGGCTACAGAGGTCATATTTGTGGGTCTAGAGGAAAAAGGTGTCAGATTGTCACCATAAGTTAGGGACTCAATGCTTTATGCAGTTGTGGGACCATGGCATGGTTTGGGTTGGAAAAGACCTTAAAGATTGTCTAGTTCCAACCCCCTGCCATGGGCAGGGAACAAATACAAATCAGAAGCAAGGTTTTAAACTGAATCTTATCATGGACAGGTTTAACTGTGGAGTGGTGTCCAGCTGTATGACCTGGACATTTCATGGATGAAATTCAAGTGGAAGATGAGCTCCACCTCACACCTGATGTGTTCAAGCTTCTGTCCTTTAGACCAGGCCCAATACTCACAGAACAGAGTTGACTGCACAAGTAAAAGAAAATGAGAAAAAATATTGCAAATTTATCACAATGAAATTTGTTCAATTTAAAAAAAGTAATAGCTAAATCTATATTTGGTCCCCAAAAAGTTTATTTGTTTTATTATTGTTGTATTAGCATTTAAAACTATAGTAACATCTCCTAGCACCCATGTAGAGCTCAGTAATTCTCACAGTGCTTTACAAGTCAGATTTCTGTCATTATTCCTACAATTTCTCTTCTACCAAAAAGAGGCACAGGAAGGATTAAGTGACTTCAGAAAAGTGTCCTTGGAGGTATCTATTAGAGAGCACAATAAACCCAAGACCAGTGCAGTTACAGCCCACTGCACTGTCTGCTAGGCCACAATCTCTTTTGGGACAACCCATTTGCTTTGGCTACTCAATAGAAAATACAATTGGCATTTATTAATTTTTCATGGAAGTTGAGGAAATATTGTCTGTATGGGGCAATCTGTGATGTTACAAAGCACAGTTTGCATGAAAAACCCAAATCCATCTGCATCCTGGAAGCGTAGAATCATGGGGCAATTTGGGTTGGAAGAGTCCTTCAGCTGGTCCAAGTCCCCTGTAATGAGCAAGGACATCTCCAACTAGTTCAGTCTGCTCAGAGTTTTTTCCAACCAGACCCTGAATGTTTCTATTGAAGATTGGGGCAAAAACGTTGTTTAGTTGAGTACCTCAACCTTCTTCTTGTCTGCTGTTACCAGTTTGCCAGGCTTGTTCTTCAGGGAGGAGCACTTTCCTTGGCTTCCCTCTTCTGGCTGACACACCATTACAAGCTCCTCTTATTAGTCTCTGCATCCCTTGCCAACCTCAGCTCCAGTACTGCATGTTTTTCAAACAGGGTGTTTTTTTAACCTGTCAAAGAAATTCATTGTACTGCAGCAACTCTATGTTTTTTTGAATTTCCTTTGGTTTGTTTGTTTCTCCTTTTTTTTTCTTTGTTGTTCTCCTTTTTACTATATTATCAAATAGTTTCATGTATTTGTCATGTTCCAGTGCTCTGCAATGGCTGATACAAACTGCACCTTAGAAAATTTTGCCATGGATACAAACAGCTCTGAAATAAAACATTCTCAGAGTATCTGCTCACTATGAAAATAAAGGTAAGCCCCTTTCTAGGACATTCAACTTTTCAAATGACTGAACATCCTGGATTACATGAAAAACAACATCTAATTTTAGTGGAGCAATCTTTTTGTGTGATTTTAGGCATATAAATATATAATAAGGGAAATTGAGGAGGGGAAAATCTTGGTCAGTGATACAGCAACTAGGTCAATGTGAGCATAGAGGAGAACTGGACAAATAGAAAAAGGGATAAGAAAACATAAAAGCCTAGCAAGGTGTCAACAGGCTATGCAGTAACAGTATTTTTGTGCTGACTGAACAATAGTTTAAAGAAGATCAGTTAAAACAGAAATTCAATCTTTCACATGTACTGTCCAATACAGATGCGAGATTTTCTCAGCTACACTTAATTTCAAAGTGTTTATTTTATTTTGCTTTTAGATTTCTGATTTAAGCTTGCTGTAGGAATCATGGGCAAAAAAATAAATAGCATTCTTGTCTAAATTTTACATATGTGAAAAACTCCTCAGGGATCAAGGATGGGAAATTATTTTCCCTTTCCTACACCCAAAGCACTGCCCAAGTCATGTTTCTCATAAGTTTAACTGCCTTCATGGATAGAGCAGCACATAAGGAAATGTTCATTATCCCTCCATTATGGTCTGTGTCTATGTAGCAGGAGAAGCTGGCTCAAATTCCTGATTTGTTTTTGGATACAGGGGAATCATAAAGTGGTGTTGCCAGTTTTAACATTTGATGTGCACACTTGCCTAAACACACCTATTGTGAATAGACAAAAGAAAGGATTTCTGGGCATGACAGGTCTTATTGCAGAACAGAACTTTACATCAGATGAGTTGAATCAGATTGTTAAAGTTCCTTTTCATCCACCTCTATTAACAGCAAGGTCTGGTTGTCTGAAATCCAAATTTACATCACAGCTGATGTGCCATGAGATTAATTCCACACGTGAGTGACCTAACCCTGGAGCTGCAGGGGGATAACATGGCCATTTTTGGAACAAAATAAATCCATTATGTACCCAAAGCTTTTTTACAAATCAAAATTGGTGTGTTCCCATGAAGTAAATTTTAGTCTTAATGATTTTTCCAAGGTATTTTTTTCTTTTATTTGATAAAAAAAAATTATTATATAACTCTTTCAACAAGCATGAAAACACAGGCCTTACTCATCCTTGGTAGAATTCCTGGCTCCAGTGCACAATGTACACCAATTCTGTGTGTTCTGTGTAACTGTGAGGAGGATGGCATAGTCCTATATGGAGATATTAATGAAGAATATTCATATACATAGATAAAATTCTGTTAGGGTGTAGCACTCATTCTATTCCCCTGATCACAAATTTCATTTTCAGCAAATAAATGTATTTAGAGAAATAAAAGATTTCTTTTTCCTGTAAAAAGCAACTACTAATAAAAAAGATAAATTATTTTCTTTTCAGCTATTAATTAAATATTTTGCTTTCCAGTTTCTGTAAACACAAAAGGTGATGTCCTTCAATAACTGAAAATTTATAGAAAAAGAAAGATTAAAAAGAGGGGGAAAAAAGTATCTCTTAAGTAGTAGCTATTTTTTTACATTTTTTAAACTCTATTTATAACAATTTTGATTAAGTCTAAATATAGTAACTCTCTGTGTAAACTCTTCCAAGCCTTGCCCCAAAATTCAGTGGAAATGTCCATACTTTATACTTTTCAAACCACAAATAAACTGAATTAGAACTCAACTTAAAAATTACTGAATATTATATAAGACGAAGATTAAAACGCCAACCTAACTAATTTTAGTGATCCTCAGTTTACAAATTAGACCATAAAATGTTGAAAATTGAACTTGACCTCAAAAGGAACCAAATCAGATTCAAAGAATGGTCTGTGAGCCTCAGGCAATGGAGCATCTGAAATTCAAATTATTTCCAAATAGTGTCTTTTTTGTTTGTTGTTTGTTTGTCCTGTCCTGCTTGAGTTTAGGGGTTACAGCAAAGGTCTGTACACTCCTGTTTTCACCCAGATTTCGAACCAGACAAACCTCATACTTACATATCTCATAAACCAAAAAAAAAAAAAATTGTTAGGAGAGAAGGAAAGCCTGCGTGAACACAACATAGACTTAGATAATCCCCACAGATATACTAAAGCCTTCCAGGTTCATGAAAAATAGAATTCTCTAACAATTTTTCATTTGCATTGTATAAACTGCAATCTCTGCTTTGTTGGCAGAAACACTTTGTATTCATGAACTATGTTTAGTTTAGTGCTGCTTAGAATTTCCTTTTTCCCTCTAAATGTCATTAGAATAAAAAGACAAAGTCGCAGAGTTAGGCTAACATAACACAACACACAAGTTTTATTTTAATTACTTATCCCTCCGTTAGGCATTATGCTTGCCCACCCAGCTACTTTCTGACTGTTTTACTTTGTACAGTCTCACGGGGCAGCCAGAACAGCCACTGATATTATAAAGTTGTTCATAGTGGAAAAGGAAAGATTATATATAAAACAACAGCAGTGTACTTGTTGGGGCAGAGGCAAACACTTATATGTTCAATTCTTGCTCATAATGAGTTTTAAGGTGTAAAATAACAGCTCATCAGTATAACAGGTCTGTGAAAATATAAAATAATTTTCCAGTTTCATGTAAGCCAATGAACATTTAAACTGATGTTCTGATAGATTTAGAACAGGTGCTTAAAATGTGTTATGACTTTGTTTGAAATGCCACCATTAATTTTTCCTTTGAAAACACAACATAAATGTTTGCAGGGAAAAAAAAATCCTCTCTGTGTTTGGTAGGCTCAGTGTTTTCACACTGATATTCTCTAACTTGAGGAGCACAGATTGGATATCAAATTTCACAAGTCTCATAACTGAGGAATCTGGAATATTTGAAAATGCCAAAAAAAATTCTAGCTCTTGCTGACTCACCTGAGAGTGCCTGTGTAAGCAAACACCTCGCACAGGAGAGTGGGAGCCACCCGAGCATCTCCATCTGCTACCAAACCCTGGATGTGCTTCAAAACTTGACTGGTACAGAAAAAAAATGGTGAAGATGTGGTAAAAAAAACTCGAACTCAGATCACAACTGAATGTCAAGCTCAAGCTTTTATGCAAGGGATCTATTTATTATTAATTCAGTAGTATTTTAAACACCCTGATGGCACCCTGCTTTATATCAGATGGGTGTTTCAAATGTTTTGGGATTCTAAGTAGTGCATTGGTAAGGTTGGCTCTACTCTTGGCTGGCTTGAAACATGTTTTCCACTGAAGAGCATAGATTTGTTATTGACAATGGTGAGCATAAAAGTGTGAAGAACAGGTTATTTCTGCTAGTAGGAACATCTCATTCAACACAAAACACTTGGCTTTGGTTGTTTTTGGTTGAAATTATTTTCCCAAGTCTATTCAAACATCAAGACATCCATGCTGACCTTTATTTGTTTGGCAAATAATTTCATGTGCTGGCTAATTCCTATCCTGTTTGGAAATTTTCTTCAATCCTCTACTTTCAGTGCATTTTAATTCACCTCCCAGTAAGCCATTTAATTTTCTGAAACTCAGGGCACTGAAAGTAATAAGCAAGAGGATTGAGAAATGCCCACAGGTGGAACTGCAAAATAGTTAGGCTGTATTTGAGTCAAATATATACCTATGTCATAACAAAACCAGCTCTCATTGCATATACATCTTTGACAAAGACTTAATGAACATAATAACTTGGAAAATTGTTTACAAATCTTTTGAGTCCATTGTGAGTAATGCTATGTCAAAGGTGATTGTAAGCAATGAGGCAGAAAAGTAACAAATAATAGAGGTGGTAAGATGATGCTTCCTGGAATGTTTTTCATACACAGATTTCACTGCAGAAGACCCCAGGTACTGAACTGGTTTTTAGACACAACTTCCAAGAGCAGTAAGTTGACCAAAGTCACACGGGAAACTAAGAGAAGGAATGTGAATAAGGTTTTCCTCTCCTCCACTCAAGCCATGAAGTCTCCATTCTGGCTTTCAAGGCAAAACTCATGTAATTATAGTCTTCCTAGAATCTGAAGTTAATGGAGCTTGGAGATTGATCTCCCAGACTTCAGACTGGGGCTGTAATGCCAGATTGTCAACTTGTCTAACAACCCTTTTTCAGACCTGCAGGGAAGATAACATCATAGATGGGGAGAACAAAAAGACCATGATGTTTTTGCAGACTTGGGTGCTGCAGTCCAGTGTTTGGTTGGCAGTGAAATATTTCAGAATTTGTCAAGAGGTAGTGTCTTTTTAAGTTTCAGCAGGTATACCCTGATCTTATTGCCCATGTAATTAAAAAGGTGTTATAATACCTTAACAGCTGTCTCATAAGTTCATTATTCATTTAACATTACACCTACCCCAGTACCTTATCCCCTACACAAAGCAAGTTCCTGTTGGAAAAATGCTGAAGTGTAGCTTGAGTGACACACAGGAGCTTTTGCTATTGAGTGAACTCTTGACATTCAGTAATGAAACCAGTCTTCAATGTTTGCACAAAAAGAACATTCAATTTTCCAGGAAATGTCAGTATGATTATTTTCTTTTCATCTCTTGTAAATTTTATTTTTATTTTTATTTTGCCCAAGGTTTTATCATCACTTAACTCCAATATGTACATCAGGAGTTGTATTTTCAGATAATAATGAACAATTCTGAAAAAAATATATTACATTTTTGACATTTTTTTCTTATCTTTTGAATGATTTTGCTTGCAGATAAGAATGGTGAGGGGGGAAGTTAGGAAAATGCATGCAAACAATAAATATGCCTCTCTAGTAGTCATAAAGTGACATTTTACATATGAAGAATGCCTACCTATGTGTTCTTTCAGGTAAAGGAACCCATCCTTGCAGCCCGCAGGGGAGATCACAAATATATGGGATCTGCATTAAGGCTGTGCTCACACACAAAGACCAAAACAAACCCTGCTGCTCAAGAGGTATGTTTAGCTATAAAAATGGAATTATTCCTTAGTGGCAGTGGTGATTTTAGGAATTATTTCCAGGAACTCTTTAGCCATTTTTGGGAATATGATCATAAGGGTTAGAGCCTGCTCAAAGTAGGGACCTTTTGGTGTGGTTGTTGAACTGAGAAAGGGGAGGGGAGAGATGAGAGAGTTGAAAAAACCTGTGTTTTAGTTTGGGTTTGTTGTTGTTTCCCATTGAAGAAAAATCAGAACTATGTAACTGCTCTGCAAAGGAAAAAAATCACTCAGATACTTGCAAAAATGAAAGCTAAATGAAGTCTTGATTCATCATGGTCTGCTAGCAAAAGCAGTCACCCTGCTGAAAGAAATAGTGAGTCCAAATTTCCATCAGGGAGGTGAAGGAAACATCTCAAGCCTCCTGTCTGAGCGCCCACTATGTTGTATCTTGTGCACTTGTGGGAAGATTTTTATCCTTTTTAGTTTCACCTATGGCTGGTGTCCTATTATGTGCAAATTAAATGTTCGTTAGCATTGAGACAAAAAAAAAAAGCAGGTGTCCCACTTCTAGACCACATGTCCTGATTACCCTGATAAGGACCAATTCTTTTTGTCTCCAAAGAGTTTTGAACATTAAATGAAAAGTAGAACAGCACTAGTGGGAAGAACTGAGGAAGAATGACACCTGAGCATTCTTGTGTCAAGTTCATTCTTCTGAGAAGCCAGACACCTGCATTCTAGCCTATTTTTGCAGGGCAATATGAGGATTTTAATAAAATGGAGCAATGTCAGCAGGAGACCCTGAACACATCCCTCCTTAGAATAGTCTTTTACATAATTCCTGTAGGATGTGCTCATTGAAGTGTCTTTGGATGGGGGGATGTCTGCACTGGGAGATATCACTGGAACAGTTAATTCTCCATTTAAAAAGTTCCATGTTATATGTGAATTTGAAAAGAGCTTCAGTATCTTTTTCTGGCGAGAGAAAAGATGCTAAGTGAAAAGCAAACCCTCTGGATGCAATGCTCATAATATGAGCTGCATTTATTGCAGATATTGTTTAGAATCCCTTTGCCGGTACACAGAGAGATGAGGAATGGAATCCTGGTCTCAGATTTAATTTTAGAAAAAGAGGCACTTCTTAAGCTTGGGCCCAGAACAGTTTAACTTGTTCATGGATGACTTGGGTGATGGGGTAGATGCCTCCTCAGCCAGGTCCCTGGTGACACAAAGCTGGGAGCAGTGGCCAACAGCCCAGAGTGCTGTGCAGCCCTTCAGAAGGACCTCAGCAGGTTGGGGAGATGGGCAAAGAGGGACTGAACGGAGTGCAACAAAGGCAAGTGCAGGGTTCAAGAACCAAATTAACTCAGTCCTGTGCCATGTGCTCTGGGATGACCCTGCTTGAGCAGGGATTAGGTGATCCACTGAGGTCCCATCCAGCCTGACCCATCCTGCAGTTCTGTGTCTCAGACGACCTCTCAGATCTCCAAATCACAATGACATGAACTGAGGCCTTTCCTTGCCTGTCTCCCTTGATTACTCAGAGTTGGTATTTGTAGCCAAGATGTTGAAGATGAATCGGTGTAGGAAATGTACACTCATGAAGCCCACAGCCTCTACTTCATCCGCTGGGTTTCATCCAAATGTCTAACTCATCTCCTTCCTTCTGTGAGGAATCCCTCAAAGCTGACTGGAAAATCATGTCTCTCACACACATTCTTTGGAGGTCTGTCCAGTCCCTTTTCTGGTACCTTGAGCAGATTCCTGGTTTTCACCAAAGGTCATCTTGCCTGATATCTACTTATATCCCAACATATCTGAAGCTCAGTGTAACAAGAAATGGAGCAGAGTAGAAACTTAAACTGAAACAGATAAGGACAGGCTATTTCTTGCAGTGAATTGTGTCAAAACAAGGGATAATGGAAGGTGACTAAAGTAACCAAACTAAAACATAACAAAGGAGAGTTTTAAGTGCTGAAAAAACAACGTCCCTGCCTTAAGAGTTGAGTAAGGGAATAAATATACTTCCAATGGGGAAAATATCCTTCCTAACCTTGTGTTAATGACACCCAAGAGCAAATAGAGAAGTGTGTTCAGTGTTTAATTTAATTTAATTTAATTTAGAGCTTGGCCACTGTTACAATCCTAATGAGAAGTATCCCATTAGCTGGAAAACATTGTAGGCTCAAAATTATGTGCATACATGTGTGTATAAGAAATGGATTCAAATGAATGGTAAACCAGGACCTGGTAGACAGCAACAGCAACTTCTTGCTTATTTCTCTGTGTTTCAGAAATAATACAGCTCCTTTATAGCATGACCCTGAATCATTGGAATCAGAGGGAATGTGACTAATAACTCCAGCACACAGAGAAACTCTCCATTAAGGGTTGATTAAAACTCATTCAAATTGTAAAACTCGTGTTAGGACCAAGGTTCACGCTGTCAGCAAATTGGTTGGGAAAGAGCCCCTCGTTTAGTTGTGATATTTCAATGTATTTCACAGAGAGACAATCAGAGAAGTGCTCGTGCATTCATCACACACTGAGATTCTCAGCAATCCAAAGGGTTGGGTGGTGCTTGTTTTTGATGTGAAGAACACTTCACAAACAGGAGCAAGCAGCACAAGTCCAGGCCACACAGGTACAAATGCTATGATTTCACATTGCCACCTCAGATTGTCTTGTTGCATCTTGCTAGTCAGGATAAAGGAACTATAAGCTGTAGAGAAATGTTGTTTTCTTTTGCTCAGGGAAGGTAGAGTCCAGGCAAGACTGCATATGATAGTTTCATAAGTTAAATTAATTATTCCCACAATCCTCAATGGCTGACACTTCTATTGACCCTCAGTTAAGAGGGAAAAATACTGATTCCAATCCTGTGAGGCATTAAAAATTCAGAATTATCTACTGCCATCTTAAAATGCCTTTCTAACATTTCATCTTTACTATTTTTCTGACAAAGTTTTTAATCTTGTAGAGGTTTCTTTTTTGCACCTTAATTGATCTCCACTAACTGCTTTACATAAACATCAATGCATTTCCAATTCTGTCAGTCTTTCCTCACAGGACAGGTGTTCCCTTTCACCTGCTGTAGTTCAAATACAGAATGAACATGTGTATGATCTATGATTCACCCTCAGACATCCCACCCCAAATGTGTTTTTAGTTTTGTTCATGTTTATCATTGAAGTATCTCATTGTGGAAGATTACAAAGTCATTGCAGCGCCTAAGAAATTACTTTCTTCAATCCTCAATACTTGATTAAATTCTGAAGATCGAGGTAGAATTAGCTGCAAATTTGGGCCAGGATGCTCCAAGAGATCAAATTGAGATTTAATTGAAAGCTATTGGCACAGCACAAATTATAGGCATTCACCTCTTGATGTAACCCTTCTAGTGTATAATTATTTAAAATAATTTTGAGAGTTCATGGTGTTTAACCATTGCCATGCTAGTCAAAGCTACCTAGAGATGTAAAGGAAGAAATGGCATGCTGGGAATTTGATATCAAACATGTTGATATTGTCTTTCTTCTGGCCTCACAGATTATAAGGAAATGCATTTGTGAAAGAGTAAACAGTCAAGAAAATAAAGATCCTTCCCTGCTGCAGATGAATACAGAGACCTTCACAGGATTTTGGAGACTTATCTTTGAGTGGGGAGAGGGGAAGGGGAAATGGGAAATAGGCAGGAAGAGCAATTCTGTTCTTTGTTTTCCTGAATTCCAAGAAATGCTTGAGGCCCTGATGTTCCCTGTGTTAATATGCACAGATGACTTCACAATCCAGTATTCACAGAATTGGAATCAACAAGTCAAGATGAAGCTCCTGCTAAATGTATTATTCCCTGCTTTACTCCTGCAGGTAGAGAGATGCCTTGCAAAGCTATTACAGCAAAAGTGATTAAAAAAAAAAATTAGTATGTTCTTACCAACAACCCACGGTTCCTTAATAGCCCCTGTGAGTAAGATCATTGTCCTTTGTTTAGTTTGAAAAATCTACTAGATTTTTATCATGGCATACTGAGAAAGTTGAATTTGTTGATAGAATTTTTTCTCTAAATTTTACCACACATAGATCCTAAAATAAGAGAAGTCATGTATAAATTACATTTAAAAATATATAAATATATTTTTTCTTTTTGTAAATTTCTTTCTGCACAAGTTTTCTAGTAAACAATATTTTTTAAAAATTGGCCCTAATATTTGTAGCATTTTGGACTAAAATGGTCCGCAGCTCAAAGTTTGTGTGCTTTATTTAACTAAGTCACATCCCTGCTCTGCTGTGGGAGAGGAGGAGGTAAAGAATTCAGGAATAAAGTTAAACCCATTAGCAAGGGTAGGGGGGAAGGTGTTTTAAGATTAGCTTTTATTTTTCATCATCCTACTCTGATTTGATTGCTAATATATTAAATTATTTTCCCCAAGTCTATTTTGCCTGTGACAGTAATTGCTGAGCGATCACTCCCTGTCCTTACCTCAACCTTTTGAAGAAGCCTTTTGGTACATTTTCTCTCCCCTTTCCAGCTGAGGAGGGAGGTGGCAGAGTAGTTTTGTTGGGCATTCACCTAGGGTCAATCCACCATGGTCACACCACAACATGGCCAGGAGAGAAGCTGAAAGGAAACTAAAGATGTGCGCTTTAACCTCAGAAACTTTGGAAATCTCAGTATCACAGAAAAACACATCATTATACTCACATGAAAAAAAAAAGCCTGAAAAGATACTGAATGGCAAATTCCGGGTAACTTCCATAAATTTAGGAAGCATGACTTATATCATTGTTGAGCAAACAAACCTTCAGTCCTTGCTAAGATAGTTGGGTGTGGACAGAAGAAGTGTCAGAGAACTGCTGTGATTTCAGCAAACCTCTTCTGCCCCTCAGAGCAGCAGTTTGGTTTCAAATCAGGAAAAGCCACCCAGATAACACAGGAAGAAGTGGGACAGACTTGCAATACCCATGTTAGGAGTGGGCAAACACCACTGATTTGTGTTTACCCTCAATTACACCACTCCTAAGATAAGCAGGATGATGTTTATGAGCACCTACCCAGGCCATTAGTGCTGTGCACGAAGCCTGTGACAGCCCATAATGGAGATGTGAGGAGAATGCAAGAAATGCTCTCTAATGAAAAAGGGATTGGATTCTGTTAAGCCTCTGCCAGCACCAGTCTAGAAAATATTGAGAGAAATAATGAATTATAATTAAAAAATAATTTTCTTCTAATGGAACAAAATTAAACGCTAAGCTGGCACTGCTGTGTAGGAAAATAAAGCGTAGGAGTGTCAGCACCAGGATGGCTCAGTGCTGTGGGGAGGAGCAGGGTCAGGCTTTAAGTTCAGTCAGGCTGCTCACATCCACACCCAGGAAGAGTGCAGATGTGAGAGGATGGACCAGCCCCAGAGAGGAGAGGCTGCAAAGTGCACAGAGCAGGGCTGGATGCTCACAAGCTGCCTCAGTTTGCTGTCAAGCCCTCCTTGTGCTGTTAAGTAAACCTTTCTTCTCCTCCTTTCCATCCTAAAGCTACTGAGAGTTACAGACTGCTGGATTCAATCATCAGAGTTTGTGTAGTCACACAAAAGTCAGAGAAATGTCATTTCAGCAAGGATGTGGAGCACGTAATATCCTTTAAGAATGAGCAGAACAATCATGGTGGGTCCCTTATGTCCGTACTCCTTGAAGAGCTGAGCTGCTCCAGTTTTTGTCCTATTTATTTCATTTGTCACTTAAAGTATGGAGATGGGGAGCACAGGCATTCTTCTTCTGTTCTTACAGCACTGTAGTGCAACACAGCCTTAATCCTAAATAAATCCTTTATATGTGAAAGCAGATGTAGGACTTACTATTCTAAGTATAGAAAAAAACATCTATGCAGATGTCATGCACCACATTGAAAAGAATTATCTATATTTTTTGTTGTTTTATATGCTTCACATCTCCTATTAATTATCCTCAGGGAAAACTGAATGATCATTTTTAACATGAACCTGACTGAACACATTTAATGGTACTTGGCTTTGGACTGTTGGTTCCTTAGGAAGAAAGCCGTGAATTTAAGAGCATTTGAATCAGATTTAAGATGGGAATTAGCAAGCATTCTATTCTTCTTGGTCACTGACACAGCCTTGAATTCTTGCAGAAAGGCTTTGAGTAGAGATTACAGTTCCCACAGAGTTCAGTGATGCAGGGTAAGGCCCTCACACTATTTCTGGGACTGAGTTAAGAAAAAAACACATACCCAAAGCACATCCACAAATCCTTGCCTGAATCTCCTACTTTCCAAAATAAGTGAATAATATATCTGGAAAAAAAAATCTTTTAGAGGAAATGATGATCTAAAAGAGATTCACATAGAAATAAATGGTTACATCCCATGTTTTCTTTTGTCAGAGAAACCTATTACCAGAAGACCTGTAATGCAATACATCTCTCTCTTGGAACTCTGACCATGGCAGCAGAAGAGTAATATAAGTAAAAACACAAATTTTGGTGAGAACTGTGGTAAATCCTACTGAATGATAATACAGGGAGAATAAAAGGCTTGCAAATTTCAGCTATTTCAATTTAATATAAGTAGATCGATGAAAAAATGAAACTGTGCTCCAGATCTGTGGACATAATGCAGTCCTGATCCCAGCAGCCTCTGATTTCTCATTTAAATTAAACCAGTCCAGTCTTGGATGTCATTGCACTGTTTGTTTCCAGCATAATGGGAAATGGTCCCCATGGCTCTGGTGTGATGCAGATCAAACTGGTGAATCTGTGCGTGACTCCATCATCCAGATTCCTTTTGGCAGCTCTCAGAAGGTCTCAGTGGAAGTTGCCCTGCTGATTGCAGCCACATCCACACAGCCATGTTGGGTGGATATTCCAAATGACTCACCAGCCACAGGGGTTGCAGGCAGAGAGGAGGTTTATGTTATTTCAACATATAATTTATAATTTTCATAACAGAAGTTATGGAATTATCGGTGATAAAGGACAGTATTTTAAGTTTGGGAAGTTTTTAGCTGGGATATAAACAAGGCCTGGCCTTACTTAATTTCTTCATTAATGAAAGAGAGAGAAGCAATGAGTTAAACATAATCACTACCTCTGTGAAACTGAGAGCTGCTGTCAGCTCCAGCAAGGACAGAGGCACACTGGAAAGGGACCAAAAGAACATGAAGATATGATTGGAAAAGATATGAATTTCAGGCTTGAGAGAGGAAGAGAAGAAATAACCCAAAATTGCCTGCAATAGAGGAACAGCTAAAAAATAGGATTAAAAGGTATAAAAGGAGTTTGCAATACTGTGTGTGAGAAAAATAACAATAATAATACTAGAAGTAAAATTGAGCTGAGGCATATTTTGCTTAGTTGAGCTAGAAATGGTCAAATATCCAAATCTTGAATAGCTTGTGCTTTATAAATGTTACTGTCTGGATAGAGCTGAAGTCTTCCCTCCTTCCCTTCCATTTTTCCCTTCCCTCACTCCCCATCTCTCTCCCTTACATAATTTCTTCTTTTTCTTTCCTTCCTCCCTTTCTTCCACATAGCCTGCTGATCCTTGGACAACTTTTTTCCTCCTTCAAACATTAATATATTCAAATTTTCAGCATGAAAATTGTGCAATCTACCCGTTCTCTCTCAAGCTGGGGGACCTGACAAAGGTCCTGAGACAGAAGAAGTGGAAGCACTTGGAGAATGCAGTGAAATGTCTCAGAACAGTGTCAGAGAAGGAAACTCTCCACAACAGAAAGGTGCTAATTCCAGGCCTAAATGGGGATGAAGGTTTGGAATTAGCACAGCAGGGAAGATTCCATTGTGAGTGAGGGCTGTGGGATCCTGTGATGAGAGCAGATGGCAACAACAGGAAGCCAGGCCTGGTGAGTCAGCTCTGGGTGCCCCAGACAGACAAAAATTCCCTCCATGGCAAACGGTGAGAAAGGAAGAAATTCCTTACAGAGGTGCTAGAACGAGTTGTGGGAATGGCACCTACACCCTGTGGATATCTGGGACCCTGACTCTATAAAGTGGTGTCTCCAGAAGAATACTTTGGGACTCACACCACTGGGAAGGCCAGAAGAAGAGGACCAATGGGATGTTGTTGGAATCCTTGCGGTTGTGATACCTTTGTTTAATCTCTCCTCTCC
>NW_005054679.1:23511-51011 GCF_000277835.1 Geospiza fortis | reverse complement strand
AAATGTTTAATAAATTTATGTTCAATTACAATGACCCACCCAAAAATCCTGAAGGAAAAATTGAGTTGCGTGTGGTTTTATCAGTCAACTGAATTTACTATGCTGCACTAAAAGTTTATGAAATAAAGATTCCTCTTTTCATAGAAAATATCCTTAGGACATTAAAATTCGCTTTAAACTATCAAATATTCCATTTTTATTAAAACTGGTACTATCTCCTGGCTTGACTGGTTTAAAGTAGCAATTGCCAAATTCTTTGGAGCAGCTGCTGTTGATCACTGAAAACTTTTTGCAGGGCTATCTGCAAAACTCAGATGTGATTAGAACAATTGAGAAAATGTGTGTGATTATGAAGTTATGTTTCTCTAATTACTTTGCAAGGGCAAACCCACAGCATAATTATTACAGGGTAGCTTTCAGAAATAGCTTTATTACTTTTTAATTTCTTTGTATTGGGAGGAGTCACTGCCATTGGGATTTGTGTTAGGTGGCCTCCATATTCTGTGTCCAAGAGGTCACCAAGTCCTGTTAAAGAAGAGTTTAAACAAACAAACAGAAAAAGATACAGTGACAAAGAGCAACCAAAGCTGTCAGAATTCTGTGTTACTGGTGGTGTGCAGTCCATTCAACTCCTGTTAAACTGAACCAAAGCAAAATTTGGAGAAAAGATCAGGTGGGGTCCTACCAGGTGGATCTGCATTAGCATTTAGTCCACTGGAGCAAGAGCATCTTTTTAAAGCTGTGACAGGCACTGCTTCACAGCCAAGCAGAATTTTCCTCAAGTGTTGGTTTATGGCATTCCTATGTGAATTTTTAATGAATACCACTACATTTATAAGGCTCAGTCTAAAGCTTCATATCAATGAACAGTTGAAATTAATAGAGAATTTGAAATTCTCATATTTGTAAGAAAAACATCAGTGCTAAAAAACAAACCATACCTTTAGATTTTACTTGCCTAATTTAAATAAAACATTAACTAAGTTTTTATTTATATCTCACTTTCAGCTGCTAAAGTGGTATTTATAACTTGGTTCTTAAATTGGTTTACCAATTTACTTGACATTTCATGTAATACAGAGTGGGAGTTGTTTATGTCTTTTTGTTTGTTTTTCTGTTTTCATTCACCTTTTTCTTTTAATTTGGTATGAAATGTTTAAATCTATCTTGAATAATATAAACTAGATTCTGAGACTTGTTGATTACCTCAGTGTATAAACTCCATCACAATTCAAACACAGAAATACTGAAAAACCAACAGATTGAGTCTATGGACTCAATCTTATTATTAAGTACTCATCCTTATTTTCTATGCCAGGATACTTCTATAAAGAAGAAAATCAAAATCCTTACTCTAGCATTTATTTATCCACCAGAAGTCTGTGTTTGATGGAAGCAGAGTTATTTTTAGACACATTTTTTTAATGTTGATTTTGCTGTCTAGATACAGGGTTCGGAGCCCTTAAAGTTCTTGCTGATCAAAGTTTAGATCTTATATGTGTAGAACTTCCTAATAACTCATAAATTGATGAGAATTAGGATCCACCTGCTGCAGCTGAGACATCTTAACAGTATGTTCTATACCTGAGTTTGACCCTACATGAAGAAATGACATAATGGACAGGAAAAAGGAAAAATAAAGAGTAAACAAGTATTCTAAAACTGGAGATGAGGCAGATTTTATGAATCACCCTCTGAAAATGCCTATTTTTCATTACTGACTGTAAAGAGAGGCCAGGGTGACCTACTCAGATGTAGTTATTTATTTTTTAGATTTCCAGATATTAGGTGAAATGAACTGCATATTAAATGACTAACATGGACTTTTAAACATTTTTTGGATTGACAGAACTCTAAAAATGAGAGTTTTGAACATAAATGCAGCCTTAACAAATTCCCTGAAAACTTGTTACTGCAGAGTCTGAACAAAACCAACACCTCTGATAATAATAAGTTCTTCACTTGGATTCACACTCTTGATAAGGATCAGTCCAGCCTATGCAAAACCTGTCACTACCTAGAATAGCAGAGTTGTGGGAATTTATAGAGCTGATTACTCATTACATACAAACAGTAAAATAAAAGTTGTTATTTTGTTGACTTTTTTATCATGTTTGATACTCCTTTTTTTTTTTTTGGCAGACTATATAAAACTATGAAAACATGGAGGTCAAAACAAATGTTAAATGTGCTTCTTTAAGAATAACTGTCTTCCTGGAAAAGAAGGGGGATTATATTTATACTGAATTAGTGGATCAGGCTGTGTTAGCTCTAGGGTCATAATTTAACTTTCAATATTTACTTGAAATTCTTTCCTTATATTAGTCTGGTACATGCTGCATAAGACACAAGCAGACTTGTGATATTTTACAATATTCAATGTAATAAATTGGTTCTTTTCAGCCAATTTAATGGAGGCAATAACTCAAATTTTAAAAGCAGTTATATAAAGCCTCCTCCTGAGTTAAAGCCACAGGTTCAGATAATCAAGTAATTGTTAAATCAGACCATGTGAGATACTTTGAAAATATTCTTGGACCACACACCACTGCCTTTACTTGTGCAAGAAAACCACAATTCTCAAACCTTTTCCATTCCACTTTGCAGTGCCAATAAACACATCTCCCCTAGAAAATACCTCCATCCTTCTCTCCATATTAATCTTTGCACTTGGGGGAAACATTCCCCAGAAATGAGATTACCAAGTAAACTCCGTGGTGCCAAAATTTATCACGAAATATCACTTTTCTTGAGAAGCATAAGGGGGAGGATGGGGAGTGAACCCAGGAGTGATGGGTTGTCTTCATGCAGGCATTTCACTCTCGGCAAGCAAATGTCGATTTTCCCCTTTGACGCCCTGAAATTGTGTGAGGCATTTCACAAAGCAAACTCGCCTTTTTTTTTTTTGTCACTAGCTGGAATTCAAGCTAAATTCAATATGACACAGTCAAAGTCTAAAGACAGACAAGAGTAAAGGTAGAGAAAAAAGGTGAGGAAAATGACAGGAATAATTCACTGACACGATCAAGGAGCTAAGAGGGGCAAGATGTAGTCTGTCTGAGCAGCTGAACTTGTGTACTGATTGTAGATAGCAGGAATAACATTTAAGTAGATGTTAAATAAGATTGATATGACACTGGCCCCTGTGGACAACTTTCACTCTGAATTACTGGCTTTGTCATAGGAGCATATCCAAAAAACTTTGATTAGAGATCAGCAGGCCAACCTTTGGTGCTGTTCAGTGTGACAGCAGCTCTGATATTTTCATCAAAACTCTTACATGACATACAGTCTCACATGCAACTCCTGGATCAATACAAATCCACGCTGGTCTCCAGTGGTGATTGAAAGATTCTCTGTGTGAGCTGCTGCTGTGAAAACCTGTTCAGTGGTGCTGGGGTGGAGAAACAGGCTCAGAGAAGGGTAAATGAGCTGTTCATCGTCAGGTGGATTTGATTCATTATTAGTCATTCCAAAAGCTCATACTCTGAAAATAGGTGAATGCCTAATGTGACAGATTGGCTCACTTTCTCGTTTTGGGTATAGGAACTATTCCTGGCTTTTATCATTGCTTTGGCACAAACTCTCCTCCTGGGAAAATGTCCTTTAAAGAAATTAGCAACCTGGTCTAGTGGGAGGTGTCCCAGACAAAGGCACGGGGTTTGGAACCTGAAGATCCTTTTGATCCCTTCAAACTGAAAGCTTTTGATGATTCCAATATTCTCTGAAACATATCTGCACTTTGCAAAGAAATCCCCAACATCAGAGAACCACACATTCATCTTGAGGTACCTTCCTGAGGAATTTTATCTTAAAACACATTCAATGACATTTTCGCAGGTATGATGGAGATCTGCCTACCTACAAGGCAATTTAGGAAGCTGTTAGAGGGCTCTCTGTTTCCAGGAGTGCCATGCTCCTTTTGGACTGCAAACCCTGCACCATTTGCAGTCCTAGCAAGGACTGGGCTGGAAGGGAAATGTGCAGCTCAGTCTCCAGGTGATCACTTTCTCTATGTGAATGTCATCTACACCTGCATTCAGTGCCACATGGAAAGCTTTGAGGTAGTCAAAAACACTTCATGAGGGTGACAGGAATAACACTGAAGCTCTGGGGGATCCATGCCCTACCAGAACAGTGAGTGGTTCAGGCAACTGAAGCGAGATCTCTGCCTGGAGATCAGCTTGAGAGCAAGAGAGCCATGTTTTGGTGTCTCTATATGGATATCTAAAGGTCTTCTTTTAGCCAGGAGAGATCTGAACAAGTTAGAGAACACATCCTGGAGAACAGTTCAGCTCACTCTTGGATACCTACTGATGGATTCAGTTGACTTTTAGTGCCACTGGATAATAATGATAATAATAATAATAATAATGAAGAAGAAGAAGAAGAAGAAGAAGAAGAAGAAGAAGAAGAAGAAGAAGAAGCTATCTCCTAGCTATTAAAAGATTCTGATATTTCCTCCCTATCTTTTGGCCAGTGATTCAGTTGTCCAAATATAGACATGTGACATTTTTTCAGATGCCTCAGTGATCTTGCCTCATCTCCACTTCTCTCACACTGGCCTGCCTTTGCAGATACTAGGAATGACATAAGGCAACTCCAGTTTTTCTAGGCTGACATATTTTGGTAACTGAATCAAGTTCCCCCTTTCCAGGTAAAGCAAACCTTTCACATGCACAGTAGCTTTCTAGATCGTTCATTGTCCTTCTCTCGATCATCATCTTTTATATTTAATGCCCTGTAAACAAGGCTCCAGCTGAGCATATGAGAGCAGTTAGCCCCTGAGACTGACATGCAACCATCCCATTAAAACAGCCCAGAAGGGAATGTTCCCTTTTCTGCTCCAAGGTTACACCATTCACCCTCATCCTTGTAAATCACAACTTCTATGTTGTTTTCTCAGGCTACTGTCTAGCAATTTACTTCCATGTTACACGAATTTTATTTCCTACCCAGAAATTTAACAACTTATGCTGGGTTTTATGAGTATTGAAACTCCCCATGAACCACAATTCAAACTGTTTCTTCAAATTTCTAATGCAACCTTCCACTCTGGTCTCTCCAGGACTCACAACCTCTGCATTTTTCCCCTTTCATCAGTCGAGCCCATCACTCAGATCAACACTGAAAAGGATACAAAGCTCGAGTTTAGCACACACTTATTTATTGGTGTCCTGCCAGTATTGCAGAGATTCTCCCACCAGAGTCCTGTGAGACGTGTTGATCAACTGCTGAAAATTCAAGCCTGACCAACACAGAGAGACATGAAACAAATTGCCTAAAAGTAAACAACAGAGCCTCTTGATGGAGACTAGTAGCTAAAATGAAACTTCAGCTGGAAATCAAGGTTCAGCCTCAGCACTGCATCAGCTGTTATTTCTTCATCCTTTTATGATTCACTGCTGTGCTGGTGCTGAGGGGAAATTACCCAAAAAAGATTTTATAAAGAATAAAGTAGTCTTTAAAGGAAGTTCCAGAACAACTGGGCATCCCAATAAGCAAGATCTATCCAACCACTCATTTCTGCTCTGCACTTGCAGATAAAATCAGAATAAATATTAAGCAAAGATTATTAATTTGGATCTATCATAGCTATGATTGCAAAGCTTAACACACACAGCAAACCAAATATGGTTGCTTTATTCCAGTGTATTTTTTCTTCTCTTCTGTTTGGTGCTGAGCCAGAAAGTTTGTTCTCTCTGGACAGAGATGCATTATTTTGTTGGAAGTAAATGCTGTCAGTCTTACACAATCATAATTTTTTTAAATTGAGAAAGTCTGTAAGATCAGCAAGTCCACTTTGATTTATCCATGGAAAAAATCTATTCTCCCAAGAGTGACATCTTACACTAAAACAAGGCTAACCTGTGGATTGCAGCAAACTCTGCCCCTTGCTGATGTCTGCCTGTGTTACAGTTTGCTTTACCCCATCAAAGTCCTGCTGAATTCTCTCCTGAGAAAGTTTTGTCATGGGCTATGTGTGCTCAAGTTCTGTTGGACAGACTGCAAACAGCCCAGCAGGAAAAGGAACCCAGATCACAGGCATCTCCTTCTACCTCTTTCTGGGGTAAATCAGGCTGCAGGAGCTCTGATTTTTTCTGAAGGCTCATCCTATTAGACTCTTGCCTATCTTGTACCACAGGTGATGGCTCTGGGCATGCAAAGTCCTGCAGCACACATTCCACATGCCTGCTGATTCTCCATGTGGCCTGATTTACCACCCACATGCAAACTGATTTTCCCCTGAATTTCTGCTCCAGGCAGGATGAACTTGGCACACGTTCACGTTCAGTCTAGAGCTTTGAGGTAGCACCAGAGCAGCTTCTGGCTTTACATTGAAGATGCAGGAAACTCATCAGTCTGAGCAGCACAGGCTGGGATAGTTCTTTCCAAGGGCAAAATTCTCTGCCATTCAGCAGATAAAACCTGATGTGTAAACTGTCCTGATTGTACCTCAGAGCCAGCAGCAGTCACACAGCCCACACAGGGTCTTTTGGTTAGGAAATTCTGTGAAAGACAAAACGTGTTAATTTAAATGTCTCAGGCTTTAAGGATGAACCTTGGGGTCTCACATCTGGGTGAAATTAGGAGGAGCAGCAGGAAGAAAATGCAATCCAATGGCTTCTGTGTAAAACCTGGGCCATGACCAGGAGTTATTTGCAATGTACATTCACTCCCACTGTGAAATGGCCCTCAGGTATTCAGTTGTCAAAATACAAATGCATAGTAGTTACCAGATGGGGAGTGAAAGTAGATGTTCTGCAAAATTCCGCATTCTGCACAATGAACGTGACTTAATTCAGAAATGCCTGTGTTTTTAGTCTGAAGAGGATCACAGAGAAAACTAACAACTGCAGTCACAGAATCACAGAATGGTTTGGATTGGAAGGAACCTTAAAGATCACCCAGTTCCAACACCTTGCCATGGGCAGGGACACCTTCCACTATCCCAGGTTTCTCCAAGATCCATCCAACCCGGCCTTGAACATTTTGTCCTGCTTGATTACTTTTTTTTTCTTTTTTTTTTTTCTTTTTTTCCAGAATAGCAGAATCTGCCTTAAATAGGAATAGATATCCAGAAAAAGGAAAAAGGAAATCTGACTTATGTTTTCATATGCCCTCTACTAGGACCTGGTGTGAAAAGCTACTGCTGATAGTCTTAATGGACAGGTGAGTTCTCTTTTAGCAGAACTAATGTCCAATGGAAGGTGATACAGAGTGTTTCAGAACAGAACTGTGATAAAAGACAATGTGCTGGAAAGGTCTTGGTTTATTAAAAAGAGGTCAAGGCCAGAAATCACTCTAATAGCAGTGATTAACAATTGTTAGTGAACAGTCAGCAAAAAAAGCAACAAATTATTATTATTTTCCACTGTGGCATCTAGATAAGTCAAGTTACAATGAATTCTAGGTCTCATTCCCTTCATATGCTGATCATCCTGCATTCAAACACTCAAGCAAGTTAAACTCCTTCATCATATCCATGCACCTTACTGACTCTCTGAAGATAACCTGTCAGTTTGCTCTGTTCACCACTTAAATTATCAGAACTTCCTTAAATCTTATGCCTTTTTGTTGCTATCAGGAGTCAGCAATGATTTTTTTTTTCCTTATCACTCTAGCACCAAGAAATGCTGGGAAATATCATCTGCTCTGTCTGCAGGGAAAAGAAATGATAGCTGTCAGTCTACCCTATATTCTAGAAAGCTCTTTTGCACTCCAGAAACAAAGAATGTTCTGGCACTTTGACAAGCTCTTTTCTTTTAGCTGAAAGGAAAAATAATAAAAAAGATCAATATGAAGTGTGAAATGCATGGATTTTAGTGAATTGGGAATTTTTTTGTGTCACTGCAGGCAGAGAATGCCTACAGACACACGAGGATTTAACTGCAGCTTTGGGCAAGGATGTGCTGTTCAGAGGAGTAGTCCTTGGAAATTAGGGGTGGCAGAGGAGGATGAAGTGAAAGCTCAGATTTTGTAGCCTTTGTACACTGGAAAAGCCTTTAAGCAAGAGATATCCATTGGCACAAGATGTTAAACACACTTCTTGTATTTGTCTGTGCGGGAGGTTTGGGAACCTTCCCATGGACCACCTTCTCCTGCATCCCTTTTCAAGGCCATCAAGACCATGGGCCTCATGAACCTGAGACCAAGTCTCTGAGGTCCTGAGGATGGCAGTTAATAAAGATGGAGGTGATTATTATTGCTCATTGTTTAAATGTAAAAGCTGTTTCTTTTTTTTCAGTTAATAGACATTTCAGTGGAAAATTAAGACAACTGAAATCACCTGCCTGTGCAGTTAAGAGTCTGGGTATGGTTGCAGATGAGAAAGGAAAGAATGCATGCAATGGGATAAAAATACACTTTTCTTGAATAAAACTTATGCAGAAAGGGCAATAAGAACTCAAACACCTATAGAAGTTTTGCCTCAAATACAGTACTGTGCATTGATCCAAAAGGCATTTTTTCCTTTTTCTGGAAATAATCTTCTTCCTCCCCTTCTTTTTACTTCTGTGTCTGCCTTATCCAACCTTTAACCTGAGCACCCTTTTCTATTTTCAAACCTATTATTATAGTGACAGCTATTTACTGAAAGATTAGGCCTCCATAGGTGCTATTTAAACACAGTCCACACCCACTAAAGAGCTTTTTCTGAGTGATGTAGAGAGAAAAGCTATAAACAAGCAGCATCCTACATAGAAGTGATGTTCTGCATCCTTGTACTTTCTCCATGTCCCTTATTACCCAGTTCTTTACTTTTATTCTGGGCATAGGTTTCTTTAGAAGAACTTTACCAGAAAAAAATCCTGTTATTAATTGCTTCTTTGACAATTACAAACTCAGGAATAGTCCTTTCACTGGAGCAGGAACTCAGCATTGTCACAGCTGTTACCACTTGCTTTTGTTTCTAAACATTCTGCTGGAGTCTGCAGGCTTACAAATATTCAACTTTTGTGCATTTATTGTGTGCAAACCTTGTGCAGAAATATTCTCCTTAGAGAACAAACAATGCAAGACACTGTAGTAGCAGAGGTTAAAGGAAATATTCAGTTGGCTGACTAATGGAAGGAAAAATCAATTATATGGACAGCTAAAAATCCAAAGCCTTCTGTGGTTTTTTTTTGTATTTAAATTTTTTTTTTGTCCTTGGGGAAGTTTTATCACATGTAACATTGTTCTTAGAGAACATCAGCTCAACTGAAAATAATATTGACTTGTGTATTGAGTGTATTGTAAACTCTTCTGAGTTAACACCATATTCGTCTTTATGTTCAAGGAACCTAATTGTTATTAGGGTCCCTGGCTTGAGCTTTTAGTTAAATAGAAGGGCATCCTTGTAAGACACAAGGAAATTTGAACAAGAAGTTCTGACAGGAAATAATAGTAAATCACTGTAAATTGTGATGTTTTGATATGAAAGTGTGGATGCAAAATGAGAATAAGCTCAGTGGTGGCGGGAAACTGCAACAAGAAAGTTTTCTGCTCTCAGAGTTCTGAATTTCTGGCCAGCAATTAAGTTGCTGAACTTAGTTCCTGAAAACACAAACACAGTACAAAAATCATAATGTACACCATGGAGGCAACCAAATGTCCCTTCAGGGTCCAACTTCCTTTGTGGTCATTTTCAGCAGACTTGTGCCCTTTTTCTTTACGTTTAGTCAATTAATTTCTTAAGTTCCTGAAACTGCTCAGAGTCACTGTAAATTTTCTGACTTAATTTTTTCTTAGGAGACAAAATGCTGAGTTTCCAAAATTCCCACAATCTCCTAAAAAATCTACCTTCAAAAATATTGTGCTTAGCCAAAAAAACTGAAACAGAGCTTTTCAGTCTCATCAAAGTGGAATTGCTTTTCCTTTAACATCTGGATTTTTACTTAACTAAATCACCAATTATATAGATATATATATATGTTATATAAAAGTGAAACAATGTTCCTATGATTTATGAGATGGGATATCATGTACATAATTGAACATTAAACTTTGAAAAGGAAATATACTGCAGCTATTAGATTAAAAAAATCTAGAAATCAGAATCTATTAGGGGAGACTGAAGAAAAGAATATGTTTACTAGAGGTGTCTTTGGATGTATGAAAGATTGTTGGAAAACGAAAGAGAATACAATACTTTTTTTTTTTTTTTTACTGTATAGTCCATTACAGACACCAAAAAAAGGACAAAGTTTACAATAAGTTGAAAGTTAAATGTCATCCAGGTCAAATGTGAAGGAATAACCTTAACATTAGAAAGGCTACCACTGAAATAAGTTATTATTTCCATAGATGTACAATCTCAGTTGCAGGTTGCTTTAAAGTTTTGGTCAGAAAAACAGAATGTGAGAAATGACAGAAGACAATAAACTTCCATTTGAACTGAGGAATTAACAAGACTTATACTTGATTTTCTTTTATATTATTTTATTATTATAATGCATATTTGACAATGACCATTCATCACAAGCCTTTGCAGTTCTTTTGATTTTCAATGGAATCAAAGTGTGATTTTTGAACCACTTCTAACCATGCTGTTAGGGACCTAAAGACAGAAAGAAGGGTCAAAGTGCTACATGCATCTAAATAAAGGGAGGTTTCCTGAGGAGACTTTCTTGCCAGCAAGAGAATTAAGAGTCACTGCATGGAAGGCTTTAGCAACTCTTGTTATTCATTAATAGTAAAAAGAATATTTATGCTGTGCAAAGACGGTTAAAAGGTGTTGCAATAACACTACAGGGAAAAGTAATTTTATGTATTTATAAATATATCACATTCCATGGCAAAAGAAATCTCTCTGCAATCCTAACGATCAGTAAAAGCTTTGACTGAATTCCAAAATTTATTACTTCTCTTAGATCAGTACATCATCCATGAAACTTCACATTGACTTTCCAAGGGAATAAAAGAGGAAAGTGGAAGGTGTTCAGAAGCAGTTATATCAATTGTTCTCTGGAACCCAAACATCCATTTATTCTGCAAATAAATTGAGTGCTAATTGCTCCACAAAACAGAATTTTCAGATGTGGATTGGGTCGAAAGCATTGGTGCTATCCCCAGTTCACTCTGTTGCAAATTGGTGCAGTTCCTGCCTGGGTGCAAACATCAAGGGTGGTGCCTCATCTCCCTCTGGATCTCTTGTTTTCCTCTGGGGTCTGGAACTGGACCCCTCCATACAAGACAGAAATTGAGGCGCTGGAGCGTGACCAGAGAGCACAGAGCTGGGGAAGGGTCTGGAATGCCAGGAGCAGCTGAAGGAGCTGGGAAAAGGGCTCAGCCTGGAGAAAAGGAGACTTGGAGGGACCTTCATGCTCTGCACAAGTCCCTGAGAGGACTTTGTGAGGGTCAGCCTCCTACCAGGTAACAAATGGTGGCACAAAAGAAGAAACAGCCTCAAGTTGCACCAGGGGAGATTTAGATTGGATATGAAAGAAAATTTCTTCACTGACGTGGTCATCAAACATTGTAACAGGCTGACCAGCAAAGAGATGGTGGTGCCTTGTGAAGGCTGACCTAGAACCAAGACTAGATAGAGTTAAAGAATAAAGTAGGGATTTATTAGGAGGCCTCAATGGATCCACCTTGGGCAGTACAAGAGCCCAGCCAGGGCTGCACCCAAGATGAACCAAAATGGTCACAAAAATGGATGACTGGTCACAGAGTCTCTCACTTTTATAAGTTTTGGTCCGTTTGCATACCAGAGTTAATTGTCCAATTCCAGCTTTAGCCCCTGCAGTCCCACCCTGCTTGTTTTTCTCTCTCCAGCCCATGTTGTTAATGCTCTTGGGCCTGAGATCTGGATCATTTGTCCTTGGTCCTCAGCTGGAGAATGAATTGTTTTGTCTGCCTAGTCTGTGCAAAGAGCTCACCATCCCATAATATGAAGTTCAGACCCACATACTAAAGCAGCACAGAATCTGAAAAATAGGAAAGATAAAACCTGAGGCATCAGTGGAGCTGCTATCCCTTGGAAGTGTTCAAAAAATTAATAGATGTGACATTTGGGGACAAGGTTTAGTGGTGGGTTTGGTTAATGGTTGAACTCAATGGTCAATACTCTTGGATGTCTCTTCCAGACTTAATGATTCTGTGATTCAGAAAAAGACTGGGAAACAAATATTATGTGTCAAATAAACACAGAATTAATATTATTGATGCCTCTTTATATTGTGTCACCCTGTCTTTAGGGTAGACAGAAAGTTACAAGGAGAGTTGTCAAAATGTCACTATTACTCCTGTTTTCAACTAAAGCTAAAGCTCATGGATGGCCAAAACAGGCAGTATGTGCAAACACAGCACAGATTAGGATGCGCACATTGATCTTAAACTATCTTTTGTCTCAGAGTTGATTTTTCTCTTTGGGGAGTTTTCTATTTCCAAATTATCTAAGTATTGAAGCAGTGAATTTAGACCTGTTGTCAATTATTCCTCATATTGTGGTAGAACAAAGTGACTCCCACTAAGTACAAGACTTCTGTGTGACAGGGGGTCCCAGGCACAGAACAGAAGATTCTCACTTCTCTTACACGTGAAGTAATGGTGGAATTAAACAACAGATGCTTTACAAATACATGGGATAATTTTATTTGGGTTTGTTTTTCCTTGAAGCTGTCTTGTACAGGGCCAGGTGTTGGACTTTGATGATCCCTGTGTGTCCCTTCAAACTCAGGATGTTATCTGACTCATGAATTATAACTAAATTACTTTCAGATTTTATTGTGAATATATTTAAAAGCCTTTTGCTTCTCTTTATGACCAAGAATGTGTTTCACTTATCTACTATAAAGCTAACAAAGGGAAAATTGCCCCTTTCCCAATATGTTCATCATATGGAAAAAACCTACTTCCTTGGCTTCCTTTTACCAGCAGTCATTAATTAATTCTCATAACACTCCTGTAAGTGCCAGCATCTGTTAAACATTAGCACACATATACAGATGAATCCTTTGGGGTTTTCTTTTGCATATTTGTTTTTCCTCAAAGATGCTTGAGAGTTTTTTTTAGTTCTTGGACACTAGATGTTCTGTCCAGATTTTTACCTTACCTAATGCTGGAACTCTTAAGCAGCATGTTTTTATTTTCCCTCTTTGAAATATGGGCTACTGTAGTACAGAAACATTGAAAAATATATATTTATGTGTAAACTTTTCTACATTGTGACAACAGCCCCTCTTCTCCTTGTCTGAGCTCTCCTCATTTTGCGTTTAGTTTATCCTCAGTTTCTGTGCATAAAGGAGGCTTAAGGCTCATTTACTACCACTACTACTATTAGTAGTAGTAGTAGTAGTAGTAGTATTCCACAGGCACACCTCTCCTGTTCTTCATCTTTCACAGCAACAGACCTCAGTTAGGCCATCACTGTCACAGCATCCCAACTACATAAACATCTTTGAGATTTTTATGAAAGTTTGCACCCTTTTTTCTGAGTTAAATACCTGGATTTCTTTTAAAGTCAATAGGGAAAAAAATCCTATTTATAGAGCATTATTTACCTCATTTTTCTGATCTGAACAGGGGAATCATGCCCTAAAACCCTCATTTCTCCCCATCACAGTGTAGTGGTTGCAGCTACCAACTGAGCTGGGAATGTCATTTACACCCTCAGTCTTCACAATAGCCCCAAAAGCCTGCTGGTTAATTTAGTTACCTGAGGAAAAAATCCAAAATTAGATGAGGAAAACCACAACCAAAAAAAAAATAAAAATTAAAGCTTTTCTTCCAGGATCTTTTTTTTTCCTGATCTTTCCTTGAACTTTCATCAAGACTCTTATTGTTCTCCTGTACATGGGTTTTCTTTCTAATGATGACAGTGAGCTGAAGTCATATTCTCCCAACAGTAGACTTTTTTTTGCTTCCTGTCCTGGTAAAAAAATTAGAAAAAAGAAACAGCAAACAACCACATCCTTTTGTCATTGTGTTCTCCTTTTCTATTTTCTGTATCTCTGACCATTGTGCTCTGCTCTTATCAACCAGTCATAAGAATCTATTACTCTATTATTTTGTTACTGCATTTTTCCAAGCAAAGAAGTTGTAGAAATCAGATTTATTTATGCAATTAAAAAAAAGTTTTTTGGTCCTCCCAAAGAAGGGACATTACATTCAGGTGACTTTAGTCCTTACTGTTATTCTGTTCATAATAACTCTCTGAAATCCAGTCTTTTTTTTCTCCTCCCTCTAACCATGATGAAGTAAAACATAGGGGAAGATAGGCAGAAAGAATCAGGATCCACACTGTTCCAAAAATTAAACTGAAAATCCTAAACATTGTGTAAGGTTATGTTGGACTTTATTTATGCAGTTTGGTAGCACAAGTGGGTTAAAGTCAGGAAAAAACCTTGAGTTCCAGCTGTGAAACTCACATGGCTGGGTTTTCTTCATAGCACACCTTTAAACTTCCAAGACCTTCCTGTCAAGAAAAATAAAAAAATATTGGAGATAAGCACAAAATAGGTCTCTTAAAAGACACCTTACCTTTTCTGTAGTTTTATACTAAGACAATTCCAAGTGAAGTTAACCCAATGCAATTCTATTTTTTGCATGGGAACAATATAGTCCCCACCAGTGCTTTAACCCTGCACAGTGAGGGATATTTACAGCTTTTCTGACCAGCAGAAGGTTGCATTTATTTTAAAGACGAAGAGAAGTTTTTAATTACTACTGAAACAGTATGAGAAGTTGTAAAGCAGCTGTGTTCCCAAAAGCTGCAAACAGGCTTTTGGACTATCTGTTGCTGTATTCCAACAGTAACACTTTTACTTCTGTAACAAAACTAGCATTTCTAAATTCACATTTTTATCTTTCACACCACCTGAGAAGCCCATCTGCTGTTTATCTCAAATATATCCAACTTTCCAGCATATTTTTTTGGGATGTTCTCAAATTGCATTTGGGTTGGACTTTGTTTTTCATTTTGTTTTATTTCTGGCTTGTTTATTTAGAGATGAAACTGTGCACAGTGCAAGGCACAGGTGGGTTTTGCTGCAATGTCTCAGGCAGTGTGTTTCAAACAAAAAGGATGCTGCTTTGTTTGAGCTGCTGGTCACAATTCTTATTAGCAACCATGAAGGGGGGGTTCGCAGGGATTAAAGCCACTTTTGAAACGTGAATTCTTGACTTGTGATACAGCCAGTGCACAGCCAAGGAGCAAGAGACCTGGAGCAGTCACTATGAGTTTCCTGCAGGAAATACTGGCTTGCCAAGCAGAATACTTTGCAATACATTTTCCTAGGGGATGGTGACTTTTTGACAAGCAGGGCTTTTGGGGAATTGTTGGGGTTTTCTTTGTTTGTTTGGTTTTTTTTTTGTTTCTGTTTTGTTTTCTTCTTTGCTTTTGCTTTTGTTTTTGTTTCTCTTAAAGTTGTCAGACAAATGGGTTGATTTCATGAGAAGTTTTGTTAGGAAGCCTTTCCAAACTCCATGTGGAAATCCAGTCAGAGTGGACACTGATTATGGCACACTTCATATCAGAGTTAAACGCTGATGAGTGCTTTGCTCCTGAGGTACTTTGATACGGACCCTTCTCCATCTATTGCTCTAGTGTTAGCTCAATTCTTTAAAGGGTGACATTTATCTAACCCAGCTGTATTTTCTAAAATCCAGCTGCCTAACCATAGTAATCAAGGCTTCAGCCACAATCAATGAAAAGAAATAACTGGGTAGGGCAGAGTCTGTGTTTTAGTATGACACAGATCTTCCTCTGCCTCTCCTGTGGCTACAGGAAACTTGGACCACTTCCTTGATAAGATATTCTAGATGGCTGGATTAAAAAAAAATATATATATGAGAACTGAAACTAAAGATTAGTCACTGGTGATGTGCTCCTAGCTTCAATATTTGGGCCAATATGCTTTAATACCTTAATTTATGACCTGGATGATGGGCAAGAGTGAATTCTCAGAGGTCGACAGATGAGATGATTATATCACCTTTTTAATAGGCTGTAAAAATGGGTCGGTGCAGGAAAGTCATGAAGTTTGGCAAAGGGGAATGAAAAGTCCAGCACATGGGGAAAAACAAGCCCATTCACCAGTGCATGCTGAATTTCTTGTACTTTTGTCTTTCATTTCAGAGGACAGACACTTCAGCCAACATCTTAACTGTGCACTTCTGAAAATGTTTCTTTAAATATTATGCAAAATCAATGAGAGCACCAAGATTTCAGGCTTGGAGCAGGAAGGATTACCTAGTGGTTAGAATATAAGCCTGGAAATGAGGAGACACAGGTTTAGCTTCTTTCTCTGTCACAGGTGTTTTATGTTATCCTAGATAAGTCATTTTGCCTTTCTGTGCTTCTTACTCCCAGTTGTCAAATAACTCTTCCTTCTTTGCCTCTGTGGGATATCATAAAACATGTGAAGTGTCCAGATTTTATAGTATTATTTGCCATAAATGTATCTTAGCCTGTCAATTTTATGCTGGTGAGGGTACATTTTGTTAGAGAATCCAGCAGAGTTATTTTGTTATTATACTGTATAACAGAGCAGTCAGCTCAAAATTTTGCAGAAATATAGATTGGGGTTTTGTGGTTTATTTTTAATGTTTGCTTTAACAAAGGCATGGGCAGGGCTAAGTAACTTGTAGCCAAATCAGGGGGATGAGGGGAGGCAGTTGAACTGGACACACCCTAATGTATTCTGGATGGCCCAGAATAGCAATGGGTAGATTATTGAAGCAGAACCTAATTCTTATACTTGTATAAATTATATGAAATAAATTTCATAGAGCACATGTTGTGCAATTGCTGCTATCTGCTCTTAATTAAAAAGTGTGGTCTCACTCAGAGCATCAGTTATAATGCTCATTTCTCATTTTTGATGCATCTAATTTTTGGGCCTGCACTGTTCTTCAGCACAGTAATTAACATTATGCAAAACTATCAGGAAACATGATCTTTTGGGGATGGATTTTATGGGCCATTAGATGTCTTTGGTATATAAAAACCAAACTAGAATCAGAAGTCTAAACACTTTTGTGAATCCATCTCTTTTTAGTTCAGTATTTTGGAGCTCACTTAAGAAGAAGAACTGAGACAAAATAAAACAAAACAATTCTGTCAATGTAATAACTTGCACCAGCCAGAACAAACAAACAAAAAAACCCAATTTCAAATAATCTCCAGTGGAGTTTTCTAGTCTAATTTGCTCATGATAATGGATGAGTGGTTCTTCCCTAATTGGTAGTTTCGGGTGGGATTATGGGCTTTTATTTGTTCTCTGATCACCTCGGACATTGCTGGAGTAATGTTTCAATTGATAGCCTGACACTTCCCTCCCACTTTTTTCCTCATACTACAATTTCAGAGTCAGTTAAGCCATCTGATGATGCTGTTTAATTCTCTTATAAATAACAGGTTTGAAAAATGGGAGAACTGCTGCTAAGAAATTACAGCCCAACAGAACAATTTGGGCATTATTTTGGATGGCACACACACATCTATTATTTCAAAATGATTATTGTGGTGTTTTCATATAATCTTTGATCAAATTGAGTAGTTATCTTCAGAAGAACTGCCATAACTGCAACCCAGTCCTGTAAAAACTCATTTGTAAGTGGCAGTGTGTAACCCTAAGTAGTTCAGTTTCACCTCTATTTTTTTCTCAGTTTAATAAAAAAGCAAACTTACACAAAATAAATTGCATTGGTTTTCATGCAGAAAAACATTTGTGTGACAAAATCACATATTTGCAAAGATCACAGTTAACTCTCTTTGTGCTAAGAGATCTGTGCAAATATCTTGAAACATCTAAGTTACATGGAGCAAATACCTTCTATCCAAAAGGTGACAGGTGTTTGTCTTCTCCCACCTCAAAGCCACATTAGATGACTCTTGCAGGTTTTCTTTAAAACATGAATTACCTTGGAGATATTTTTCTATGCTAGAAAAATTACTGGGCTAATGATGTATCTGCAGTGCATGCATAGTGAATAGCATCAGTTTTCCATTCAAAAGTCTTTAGAAACTCTGTGGAGTAAGTGATTATTACACCAGCAATTGTGCATTTTCTTTGACAACTCATCAGCTACTCTTTTCCTTTTGGTCTCTGTCTGTCTCTGTCTTTAGCACTTTGGGATATGCAGGGGGATAAAATTGAACATCTCCTGCCCTGGTTTTGCATGTCTGTATTTATCTTGTGGGACTCCTAACTTGGGAGAGAAAGTGACCTATATTTGTGCAATAAATTGTACTAAATGCAGTTATGACCCGCCAGGGTATCTAAGGCCAGTGACTCTGACATTGGACCCACTGGGGAGCAGTGGCTTTCTGGAGAAGCACCAGGAGACCCCACAGGTTTCCCTGAGACATCTCAAATAAAACCAGGTGTCCTATGAGAGTAACAGAATCACTTCCAGGGAATTATTCTTCTGAACTACTTCATATGCCTACACTGAGTTGAAATTAATCTTATCTTAGATCTTTATCAACTTTTAAAGAAGGATTGAGTAATTAACTTCTTACTGACATTGAAACTATAACTGTGTGCTTCAGTCTGCAGATGAGATATCAACAGGTAGATGCATATAAATTAAGTTCTCAGAAGTGATTAATGAGCCTGAACTCTCTGTTTGAGAATTTGATTCTCTTTAGTCAATGAAAATCTGAAGCCACGTTCAGCTCCCTCAAAAGTAGCTGGTTCTGATTCACATGATCAATGATTTCCCACAAGTCCCACCACTGCAAAGTAGGACAGGTCAGTAAAACTTCAGAGCTTCAGTAAAATTCAGCGACAGAGAAGAATTTTGATTTCTGCTGACCCACAAGACCTCGAATATCTGAGAGGCGGGATGGGTCACAGAATAATTTGGATAGAAGGGATCTCTGGAAGCCATTGATTCCAGTCCCCTGCTCAAAACATCAGCCTGCAGAAACCAAAAGGACCACACCAAGAGATAAGTAGAAAGGGTCAGTGAATAAAAACTGCAATAAAATCATCCTCCATACCTCTTTGGGGGTATTTTAGATGGACATGTCCTGATAGACGAGCTGTAGCTAATCTTGACTTAAGCCAAGTTCTTCACTTTAAAACAAAGCTCTGAAGCCTGGATGGACTCCCTTTGCCACCCTACTAATTTCTGTATGAAGCAGGCATTTTTGTAAGAGCATAAATTTTGATTTAGGGGGGAGATTTTTTAGAGGGTGGGAGCATACATTTACAATAGAATAAACAAAAGAGAAATAACAGAAGATTTGCACCACACACTTCAATATACACTGAAAGATGGACAAGTTTAGGAGCAGTAGGCATTTCTTTGCCTGAACGAAACTGCATTTAAGAAGGTCTGGGAAAATAAGGAAAATTATTTGCTAATGTTTAGTCTTATGTAGTTATCATATTCAGGTACAAAATGTTTTCATTTCTGCAGCAAAACATAATGGAAAAGCAAACTTCAGAGCTTTTATTAAAAAGTAAGTAAAATTTTAGGCACAGACTGGTGCAAAGTCAGCTTTTTATACACAGAAATTACCAGCAGAATTTCCCAAGCTTTATTTTAATCTTTAGCAATGACATCTCTGAGTGAGAATTTTTACTCATAACCTATACTGAAATTATTCTTTAATGGGAAAATGCTAATATTTTTATGACATTTTTTTCCTAGGGGAAAAAAAAATCTGGTGTTGTTTTTTCTATTTTAAGCTGACCATTTCATGGGTGTATTTATTCTTGTGTAACTTAAGTATTTAGTTGAAAGATATTATAGATTTATGTATATAGATAACATATTTGGCTCAAAAGCAGAACTCTTTGATTTTCAGCACAAAAAAGTTAAGTGCTTCATTTTGTAAAAAAAAGTGGATAAAAGGAATTATTCTGAGGAAAAAACCACAAACATTTTCTGACCATGTCTATTAATAGAAACTGTTTTTCCTATTTGAAATATACATGGGATTTCTCAGATGCAAAATGCAAAGGGTTTTTTTATTCATAAGAAATTTCAGGAGACAAATGGCTTCTTTGCATTTCACCAATGAGAAGCAGATCAAAACTGTGTACTTGGAAATGTAGCACTATCTGCAGGGACTAGGTGCAAAACTATTTGAAACTGCTCATTTCTTTTTCTGGCTTAGCAAAGCCTCTGATCATCCTGTAACTATAGCAACATAACCATAAGCTGCTCAATTTTAGACACTTTTTGTGCATTGTCTTTTTTTCCCAGAATATAAAAAGATAATGGAAGAGAGGCACTCTGCTTTGTTTGCCTTGTTAAGCTATATTTAAATCATAAGTTATAAACAGAATGAATTAAAAATTCTCCCATTTCGAAGTTCTTTCACTGTTAATTTTATTTACCTGAGGACTTAGAGGAGGTGATCCCTTTTCCTGGGTGTAGGCACATCATTCCGTTTGGGAACCCCTAAGGGTTCCCACCTGCTATCCAGCTGCCACAGAACAGGGATGAATATTTGGGAGCTTTTAGTTGGTTTAGGTGGAAATAGACACTGATGTCCAAATAACTGAATTGCACCAAAATCTGGCCAAGGATATTCTTCAGAAGATCCTTGATTCCTGCCACCAAGATGACTGGATATTTCCTTAACGTCAAACATCCAGGTAATGCTAAGATACAGCCTCATGGAAGGTACTGGATCATCAGGTCCTGTAAAACCCTAAAACCCAATAGATTGCTTTTCCACCAAAATGTCTTCTCTTGGAGTCTTCTTGAAATACTTCAACCTAAAAAATCTCTAATTTCTCCAATTCAAGAATTGGTATTGCAGTTTAATCACAATTCCTCCTAGCATGGAAGACACCAGAAGGCTGTGCTCTCTGTAGTCCAGCAAAACAAAGACACAGGAACAGAGTGTTAGTCTTTCTAGATCTGTCAGATCCTGAGACATCTCAGATCTATTGAAGGTAAAGTTTGACAAAATGTGGCAGAGGTGCAGGAAGTTAAGCGTTCAACCCAAAGCCTGCTGAGATCCTGAAACAAATTGTCAGAGAAGGAAGCAGGAACATAATTGATTCGCAGGCAGAAGTTGATTTAGGTCATACTATAGGCATTTAGGGATTTTTCTGCAGGTGGAGTTTTAACTCAGCTGGATTGATGCAAGTTTCCTGTAGGTCTTGGGTTCTGTTTGCTGGGCCCATACAGATGTCACAGACAGCATAAAGCAACGTGGAGTTCTGCAGGGGTAGATCCGCTGTCATGTGCTGGAGTTGGTGGGTTCTCTTCCAACTCAGGATATTTTATGATTCTGTGATTCTATGGTAATGAAGACCTATTCAGAACAGCCAGGAGTCAGCCTCCAGACACAGATATATATATATGACACTCAATCAGACTGATTTTGGTGTATAGAACTGAAAATTAAAACTAAAACTACTTGAGGCGTTTTGAGATATTGATGTATTGTCACTGAGGTGACAAATACAAAAAGATAATGAAGAGTTGCAGGAAAGGTAAAATAACCTCAGACATTTCAAATGCCATAAACAGTTTGGAAATTGAGCCAAGCAGTGACCATTTGTGTGTGCAACTACAAGCCAGAGAGTTTTTATTCATTCTTTTAATCCTGTCAAAGAGATGCAAATTACAGGAAAAAAAGATAGAACCTGAGAAAAATGCCTGCTATTAATACTGCAGCTTAAAAAGCAGAATAAAACATTTACCAAGTATCACACAGCACTACAAATTTCTAGTACTGGCAAGAAAAATGGAACATTTTAGGATGGTCAAAGCAAATGCCCTGGTGTTGTATGTGTCAAGCCCATGGACAGGCCCAGTAAAAGAACTGTGTCCTTCCAAATACAGAGGTGTGAACCCTGATTAATATCTGACCACTGGAGATCCAAAGGGTGCATCAGCACATGTACAGTGGGTCTGTTCTCAGTTCATTTCTTGACTTGCTCTGTACCCATTGGAAAGAAATAGAAAATCTCAGATAGCAATTCACCACTGCTGGTCTAGATTCTTTCAGAATAACTTGAATCATGTGTTATTAAGTTTTATTTATGTTTGTATTCCTAGAGGATAGAGAGGTCAAAGCAGAGCAAATGCCTACCCTGAGCAACAAGGACCACTCCTGAGGAAATCAATAAACCATTTTGCAGCATCTTTCTATATTGACCCCCAAAGTGTAAATGAGCAATACAAGTCTGAAATTAAATGAATTTTATATAACTACATAAGGAGGTATTTTTTTTCCCACAAGATGTCCAAACTCAAACCAATATATCTTTTGCTTTCTACAATCATTCTGATAAAAAGTATATCTCAGAGCAAAGCTGTTCAAACTTTTGCTTGGTGAGATAGTGCTTTTATCTGAAGTGATGTCCACACTATTATTATTGTGGAAAACTGCAAAAACAACTTATTTCTTTTTTCTTAAACTTTCCAGTTTTTGAATTGACTACTCCAGATAAATTGGATGGAAAAATGAAAACCCTTTCCCCTTCTTTTAACTTTTACTTCCAGATATTTTCTTTTCAAAAACACACAAAAAAAGTTTTAAAAACAACTCCAGGTCCTTAATTTTTAATAATAAAACATTACCTTGATCTTATTTCTTGGCTGTGAGCATAAAAAGAGGATTGCTCTTATGAATGAAATTCATCAAAAATATAAATTATTGCAAGACAAGGATATAACCATGCCAGCATCCTTTTCAGTTTTTCAAAGTTTTTCTAACTCCCTTTTTATGTCCTTCTTGTACTACTGAAGTTAATTACTAATATCTGTAAAAATGGAGGGGGAGGAAAAACCACTTAAGTTCCAGATCTTCTGGAAATAATTAGATTATTTAAAGGACTTGCAAAGACTGAATGTTTATAAACAAACATTAAATAATAGCATTTCAGTCCCCCAAGTGGAAAATCCATCAGCACTCTATGATCTCACATATACAATCATAAAATTGAATGCTTGCTCATAGGTAATTATCAGAAGATCTAAAGTCACTATTTCTAGTAAAGATTACACATAATCAGGTAAATAGCTGTGAGCATTGGCAGTCAAATTCCTTACTTATTTTCACTGGTCTTGGTGATATTGCAATGGTTATCAAAAAGAACAAACAGAGCTTTGGTTTCTCTCCTCATCTCAGATCTCCTAAATCATCTTAACCCAGTAGCTTGTCCCCAGAATTGTTACTTACCTGCCTACCTGCCTTCTCCCAGTTCCCACCTCTGCAGCCTCTGAGAATTCAGTTCTGCTTTCCTCAAAGACAGACAGATGAAAATGCTAACAAGAAATGCTTCCTTAGGGCAGGAAATTCTTACCAAAGTTCTGCCTGATTTGATTTTCTTCAAATATATTTTCTCTGTCGTGAGAATGAGAAGTTGCAGAAATCCACTCCCAGACAGCTCAATGTTGTTATTCCAGAGAAAACTCTTTCTCTACTTTTCCCAAGGGACCCCAGTCCTCATATTAGCCCATACTGTGATGGATAAAACCCTCGCCCCATTATGAGATGTTAAATCACCTTCAGACTTTGGATATTTAAATCACTCCCACTCCAGGGTCTTTCCTGAGCAGCTGGAGAAGAAGGAAAGGCAGAAGAATTGGACACTGTGTCTACTATTGAAGTAAGGTTGTTGAGCAATTGGGATTGGAAAATTTAGGACATGGGAAGGAAATAGCTCAAAAAGAGTGAACAGTTCACAGGTACCTTCAAGCCTGGTCTGTTTGAATTCACTATGAACCCAGGGATTTCATGGGAAGGAAAGAAGGTAGGATGAGAGGAACCTTGCATGAGCTCAATTCATTATCTTCCTCACTTAAATTCTGTGGTCCTGAGGCTAATAAGAATAAGAAATTTTTGTGTGACAGTTCTTACATGAAAGAGAAAAGGCTTGAATAAAACTTCAATGAAGTCCTAACATACTATAGCAAATACTTCGGAGAAAAAATGGGATTTTTGTCTCAGAAGCACAGTATATTAATGTTATATTCATAGAATCATAGACTGATTTGCATGGAAAGGGACTTTAAAAATCATCTCATTCCAATCCTCTACCATGGGCAGGCACACCTTCCACTAGACCAGATTGCTCAGAGCTCCATCTAACCTGGCACTGAATGCTTCCAGGGATGGGACAGACACAGATTCTCTGGGAAACCTGTGCCAGTGTCTAACCACCCAGGTAGGGAAGAATTTCTTCCTAATATCTAATCTAAATTTACCCTCTTTCAGTTTAAAGCTGGTCTTCTGGTCTTGCTAGAGTAGTTGCCAACAGCAAGTAGGAAAAGAAAGAATAAATTGCCCGTTCAGTGATATTGATTTTGCTAATAATCTTGTTTCAGCACGTTAGTGGTTTTTCTATAAGCTACTTTGGAACACATTTGAAAAGTCTGGCTAATGACATGTGAAAGCATATATACAGTAGAAACCATTAGACACTATGAAATGTGTCCTCGTAGTGTCATTGGGAGGCCTTGCTTCATTACAAATACAGTATAATCATCATGGCTGATGGAGTTTAAACAAGAATTCACTGCACTTTGTTTTGGTTCAGTAAAGACAACTATGTCAGAGGTTTTGTATTTAGCTACAAATGCTTGGATTCAAAGAGAGAGTCAAAGGGTAGCCAGCATTCATGGAATATTATTTTCTTTAACAAGCACAACAGTGATTTAACAAATTCGGCAATGGTTTTGAAAACAGAACACAATGTGAAAAACTGAATATAAATACTTTAGGATTCAATCCAGAGACCTTTTAGTTCAATTTGCCTTTCAAACAGCTGCTGTACCTTATTTATGCAGTATAAACAACCTATGAAATTACAATTTAGATTAGTGTATATTCATTCCTCTCTATACATGAAGTAGGAGTACAGAAAAGTGCTAGCTCTTGATTTTGGGTGTAAAATTCAAGTCAGGTTTTGGACTTAAACACCATCTATATTTCAGATGGGAATTCTGACTCTGTCTATTCTTCCTTTAATACTGATTTTTCTTGGTTGCTTCTGTTATTTTGTGGTTTTTCCCCCAATGAATGGCAGCAATTAAACCAGCTCTAAGGGAAACTAAAGTGATTGTGCATTTCATACATTAAGAAATGATTTAGAACACCATTGTGAAGGAAAAGATAACTGCTGGGGGACTTATATGGGGTGTTATCCCCTAAACACATTATCAGATTTACTTCATTTTTTGGGTAGCATTATTGCCACTTGGGCTTTGGTCTTATACATGGGCCGTTACTGACTCTTGGTGTGCCACCTGTTCAGCTGCACTGAGTAATGGTATAAAGAAAAGAACTACCTTCAAAGTTTAGATAATCTTCCTTAAATTAATATCATTATGGAGTAAGGGTCCATTTCTTAAAATGAAACCAGATATTGACATTATAGTCCTTGTCAGAAACCAGCTTCAATCATGTGAATGGAATATTTTCATCTTGAATTTTTTTTTTAATTAGGAGAGAAGATAAAAAACATATAACTGTATCTTGACCCCTTCCAGTCAAGGCCTTTCTGAAAGCAGCTCTGAAGTGTGTTACTTCTATATCTAAATTAAACTTAGAGTACAAGGACTTGGGTTTTTTTTTTTTTTTTTTTTAAAGCACTAGGAATCTATGTGCATAAATAAATCCTTTCTAACTGTAATGAATTTATATATTATGCCCCATTCCTGGAAGAGTTCAAGGCTAGGCTGGATGGGGCATTGAGCAACTTGGTCTGGTGGAATTTTTCCCTGCCTGTGGCAGAGGGGTTGAGATGAGATGATCTTTAATATCCCTTCCAACTCAAACTTTTCCATGATTATATGGTTCTATGGTTGTATTTCTAGAAGATATGAACTACTGAAAACTGCATGCTATGCCTTGTCCTGAATTAGGTGGATTAGGGGGACCTGAATGCTCCAGACCCTATCTGCTTACATCTTTCTCAGTAATGTGTCACAAGAAGGAAATAAGGCAAGAAAGAAATTATTAGGGTCTGCCAAATATTTTCTGTGAAATTTCTTTTGTAGGAAATTGTGTTTTCATTAAACACATCCCTACAGAGTCTGCTTTCCTCAAAATTTAAATTTTTGTCAGATAACTAAAGCTTCAGGATTTTCATTGAAAAGGCAATTTTCCACAGGAAGGAATTCTGTTGTTTGACTGTATCTAGAAATTACCAATTTCAGAAGTTTCCTAAACTGTACTGCATTGTATATAAATATTTCTGTTAAATCTGAGCAGTCTTTACCAAGAACAGAACAGATGAGTACATGCAAGCCATGAAGTCCAACACACCTTAGCATCTCCTAAAATGCAGGTGAAGATTCCCCTTTCTCCTGTTGCAGTATCCATCCTGTTTTTCCCTCTCCCTCATGCTTGCAATACTTTCTCCTTCTCTGATGTCAATATTCAATCAGAATTGGTTTGCAAATGAGAAAGCTAAACCGAGGAGTCTAATCTGAATAATAATCAAACCTTTAAAGTTAATTGTAATGAAAAAGCTGTTTAGCCTTGATTTAATTCTAAAAACTTAGTGCACATTGACTTTTTAATAGGCCATCTTGTGGGGAAGGGATACATGTCATCTGTTGCACCACACAAAAAGGGATATCAGGGAATGGACCATCTTGCCTACAAGTTTCATTTTAATCTTAATTGGTTTACTACTATGAACTTTTCTTCTTGGCTGAAGGCAGAACTGGAAACTGGTATAGCAGGGACTTTTTTTCATTTCTTCTGTGTTTTAACTGTAATAAAAGAACCTTCCCAATTTCCTCATAATCTGCTACATGTCAATTCCCTCAGGTTGCTAGCTTCATTCTATTTCTATTTTTAAACTAAGGTAGTTGACTCTTGTTCTTCTCAGCTACCCTTTGCTTAACCTCTAATTTGAGTCTGCCAGTCTTTCCTGTTTGTCACTAAGAAACGCTCTAGTAAGTAAGAAACAAGCTCTTTGTGCAGAGGAGCACAAGCTTGTTTTTCCTTTATTTTTATTTCCTTTATTTTCCATCCTGTGCATCTTGTTGAGTATTTCACTGTACTGTTGTGTCCTGCAATTAATCCATCAAGCCCCAGAAAATGCAAAAATTGAGGCTGCAGGTGTAAAGATAGCTCAGGCTAGCAGCACACAGGATTTCACAATCCAGGGCTTGTGAAAAGCAGAGCAAGGCTGGGCTTATCTAAAGCAGAAAAAGGTTCCTTTACTGGACCAGGACTTCATTTGGGTCTTTATAGGAATGAGAAACACAAGCAACCTTTTTTCTCAAATTATACATCATTCAATACTGCAAACTGAAAAAAAAAATTAAAAAACAAAAAGTACTCAGACTCTCCCAAAAGCTGCAATATCTTACATCATTATTTTAAAACCATGACCTAAGCCATTCTTTTTACTTTACTTTTAAGACTTTGGGAATAATTTGAAGCAGATATTTTAAGCAGTTTTCCTGTGTTATATATCTCAATATGAAATCTGATGTTCCTCATCTTTTGCAGTCAGAGCTGTGAGTAAAACATTCTGTATTTCAAGGTTTGCAGTAACTCATGAGAGAAAACCCCCACTAATTAGTCAGCTAGATGAGGATGGGAGTGAGGAAGAGGACAGACATATAATGATGAA
>NW_005054679.1:21742-23466 GCF_000277835.1 Geospiza fortis | reverse complement strand
AAATGTGTATGCCATGAAACTTACATGTGAGGAAACAAAATTCCTACTCTTACTTTGTGTGGCACAGCAATTTTTGCTTTCCCATGGAAAAAAATGGTATCTGCAATTTGTTGGGTTTGGGTGGGTTTTTTTTTAATGTTACAGTATTAAAATTAAATGTTTTATGCTGCTACAGATGTCCAAACTTATTCAAAACTCTTCTCTACCTCTTTGACAACAGATCTTTAAGCCCATTTTAGGCAACAAAATTACAGCCCTGCTGTCCTCTAAAGGTTTGTTTCCCCTTTTATTGAATTCCTGTGGAGTTTTTAGCACTGGCTTAACTAAGAGTAGGTTCAGTTTTTAAATTCATATTTTTGATTTCAAATACAAATGCACATTTAATAAAAAGAGCTTTCTGCTGATAATAAATATTCTGATGCTGTAAGACACAACAGTGCAGAAATTATATGCAAGGCAAATGAAATTCAAGTTGTTTTTCTGAGAAGAAACTTCAAGGCTGTGCTGAAAAAAAAAAAGGAAAAAAGAGAAAAAGAATCAGGGAAACAATAAAACCCTACAAATCAGGTGGTGGTGATTCTGATCTATCTGTATTTTAGAAGTATAGCCCAAGAGATTAAAAACATGATAACACCATGATAACAGGAATGGTGTAAACATTTCAAATAAGGAGGATTGTGTCATCTAGATAATATGACCTCTGAAGAAAGAGTGAAAGAAACTGTAGTTATTTAAGCTTAACAAAGTAAGGCGAGAGATTGAGATATTTTATCCCAAGTATAGGGAAAATAATTCTGCAAGGAGGATTGGAAAACAACAGTCTGCCCTGTTCATGATGGGTCTAAAACACAAACAAAAAGTTAGACTTCATCAGGAAAAACAAATCTGGTTCATAGAAGAGAAGAAATTTCCTGCTAGGGTGACAAAGTACTAGAATAGATTTTTTAACCTTTTCTGAAAATTCCTTAGAGGAAAACAGGAGTTAAAGTGACCCAGTACAGCTGATCCCATTAAGGGGCAGGTGGCTGGATTAACTCAATGTTTTCTGGACTCTCAGAGTCTGTTCTCCTCTGACAAGAAAACATTTTCCTTTCACAAATATCATCTAGAGAAACTGTCTTTGTTGAAAGTGAAATGTTTTGCAGAAATGTGGTACTTTGCGCAGAGATCTGTTGGGAATTTTGACTTACATGATTTTGAATTGGCTTTTTCAGGTGATATTCTGAAACGATAATTTCAAGATGTCAAATTAATATTAAGAACAGAAGAAAAGGGTTTGAAAATATTTTTTTGGTTGGCTCTTATGGGGTTTTTTTTGTTCATTTTTTTTTGTTGTTCTGATGTTTGTTTGGTTTTTTTGTTTTGGTTGGTGGTTGATTGGTTGGTTTGTTTCTTGGTTTGTTTTTTTTGTTTTATTTTACTAAATCTACAGATCACTCAAAAACAATGATTAATTCAGTTTTGGAAAGAAGTCAAGTTCCATAACACCAGTATTTCCTGGACATTTTCATTTTAAATTCTATCGCTGTATCACAAACATATATGTTTTCAGTACTTCACTTTGCCAAAGGACTAAATTTGGGGCTGTCAATTTTTAATTAAAGCTAGAGTTAGACGGCATGTGAATTTTGTAGCTTTTAGGGAATATTATCTATGTACAATAAATGAGTTCTGCTGAACTTTATGGAAGCATCTTGTTACATCAGGGAGCTATAAAAGTTTCA
>NW_005054679.1:0-21732 GCF_000277835.1 Geospiza fortis | reverse complement strand
TTTTTTTAAATGATATTGCATAACGAAACCAGACTTCATCTTTTTCTGTGAGAGACTGCACTAAAAATATCTGTACTTTGACCAGCAGTGTTGTTGGGGTTTTTTGGTGCAGTGCCTCACTCTCTGTGTTACTGATGAGAAAATAATTTCTGGGTCAGGGTTTCCTCATAGAGGAAAAGTTCTAATTTGTTTCTTCTAAGGCTTATAGTAATATAATTTTTAAAAAAATAACACTATCTTTATTTGAACACATAAAGGAAAAACCTTTCAGAAAAAAAAAATTGCATAACTAATAAAAGAAGAGTTTTTTTGTTGTTGATGATAACATCCATACTCACTGATTTAACTCAGTATTTTGTTTCTGCTCTTGTTCAGAAACATTCATATAACATGCAGTGCCATAAAACTGTCCTATAAGAAATAAAAAAGTCTGTGTATGTGATTTTTTTCCCCCAAGCACACAATGAAGGGAACAATTGACTGTGAGTCAGATTTCCTATTCCTAGGTGAATTCAGTGACACCTCTAAAAGTTTCTTTTGAAATTGAGATTGGAAATTAAAAACAAATATTCAAAGTTGTATTCTTGTGAAGATAATTCAAGATGAAAATTTCAGTAATATATATGTCACCTTTCCAACACAAAGCCTCATTACTCAGCATCTCATCCAGAAAAGGAAGGGGAAATAAAAAAAGGACCTGAAAGGAACACGAAAGGCTGAGCACACAAAAGAAGGCAGAGACTGCACAGCACTCTAACGTCTCCCTTTCCTCCAAAATATCATTTATACTCACAGAATTCATAGCAAGGGAAGAGGAGAATGCGATCAGCCACCCTGTATGCCATGGGTGCCTTCAAATCTATTAATAACATTTTAAGTGGAAGACAATTTTTGGCAATTTAGGTTTGATTTCCACAGGTTCCAGGGGACCTTTGCCTGTGTTTCCCCTCTGTTCAGCCCTCTTCTTCTGCTGACAGAACACCATAGCAGAATAAGACTAAGATTTGGCGGAAGGAGATGTTTTGATGTTTTGGTAGAAGGTTTTTACAACAGTTTTCACTTATTTGCATCTCAAGGAGAGACAGGCTCTGTGTAACAAAACCCTCTGAATGTTAATAATGCAACAAAAAATTTTAAAAATTCCAAGAAAACAAATTTTGCAAAATTTCTGTTATGAATAAAGGTAAAAAAGGAGAGAACACAAACTAGCTTCAAACTTTAATCAGGTTGGTTAGCATCTTGCCCAGATGTGTCCAGCTGCAGTTTAGAAATTGTTCAAAGAGAGACCTCACACAACCCCTCAGGGGTGTATTCCTTGTCCTTCTTGCAAAATCATCTGCCTTTACATGGTGAGAATTTCCATTCTGACAGCCCATAACTGCCTCCTGTGGTGTTTTTTGTGGTGCACATCCATGAAAAGCCTGATTCCATCCCTTGTGAATTCTCCATTTATGTCCACTCACTCCATACGGTCACTTTTTAAATATTTTTCTTCACAATGAGGTTTTTTTCTTAATTTTTTATTTCAAGCTGTACATAATGTATGCATGTGAAGACAGAGAGAATTCAAATTATTGTGAATTTTCTCATGTGAACTTCTGCATTCTCTCCAGTGAAATAAAGGCTGTCAGAGTATCTTCCAAAACAAATCTCTAGGCCTAGCCCCACCTTTCATATTTATCCATCATAATGAGATCCAAGGTAATTATGTAATAACATGAAGGCAATATTTAAGTGCAAGAGTATGAACTCTAAATGGCAATTTTTATCTCAGTGATATAAGACTATGTTATATATTACACAGATTGTAGGATTTCCTTTAAGGAAATGGCTCTACACCAGCCTAAATCCAAGTAAACTGAATTTCATCTGCCCACCCTCCTTGCTATGTGGGCCCCTGTCACCAGCTGGTGAGTTTGTTAAAGATCAGACCTAGTAAAAATCATATCCTGCAAAAGGTGGATGTTTCACTGGGAACTGCTGAGGAGAAACTGATAACTGAGGCCATTAATGGCTCTTTTCCTAACTGTGGGCTGACTTTCCAACAATCTGTATGTTCCCAAATAAGTAGCAGTGTTTGCCTCCATCTCACAAATTATTTTATTTTACATAACTTGCAGCGTTGTAATTTCAGCTGTTGCTAATAATGGGGGAAACTCTAATGCTCAAAACCCCAAGTTAGTAGAAAAGGATTAAACACACTTTCCAGGGTCATTACATTAATTCACCTCTTTTTTTTATGGGGTGGAAAGAAGGTATTAGGTCAGTCATAATTACTGTACCAAGAAAGATCTTCATAAAATAGAAAGGGAAAGGGTTGATCATTACATGGAATTTGCAGGCTTAGCATGATGAATGCTTCACTCATGTTGAAGGCGTTTTTGTTGTTATCCGTGGAATAAAGGCTGACTTAATTCTCCAGTGATGAGGCTTTACTTCCATGATTAATGAACAAATTGCTGTTTTCACCAGGGCTCATATCAGCCATTTGTTCCTCCCTGATTGTTTAGGAGACCCTTAAGGCTTTCATTGGGGACTTCATTATTTTCTATATGGCTAGAGAATGAAATAAAGAGAGCCTTAAAGGACATTTATGTGTACATAAAGCAGAATAACTTATCCATCTAAGGGGAATGAGGATGAAACAGATGAAATCAGGAGCCATACAATCACCACCCTGCTTTACTCAAAATTATGAAGGACCTAAATGCCATCTTTAAGCTTACTTTCTTTATCAGGATTTAAAATTTTACCATTATCAATAAATCAGTCAGGATTAAATCAGAGTAGAGAGCAATTTGGTTTGATGTAGGTGGGGAAAGAAAGCCTAGCAGTGAACCTGATTTGCAAATTATGAAACTCAACAGAGCTAATTACAACAATATTGATTTGTTCCAGCTGAGCATCTGAACTCCAAAAACTTCATAAAGCCCTTGACTTTGTTCCATCCTGTGCTTAACCAAGTGAATGACAATATTTCATTATTGTTCGCTAATGTGCTGAACTTCACATGCCAATATTCCCTTCCCTGGCTACACGCAGAGAGAATTGTGTGAATACACCAGTGATGCAAGATTTTTATTGCAGGAGTTTGTGTAGTCAGCTCTCAGCATGTACAAGTCAATGAAGCCACACTGATCCATGACAGACACACAATAACCTGTCCCACAACTTTTCATCTTAGCTTCCAGTGGATAAGGAAACTAACTTGATAAAGCAAAGCAGAAATCTAACTCTCTGTGCATCTCATATTTCTGTGGGTTCATTAATTCTAATTATATTTGATTATGTAATACAGGAGTTAAAAAAGCAATTTGATAACTGAATGAAGAAAAGCTTAGCTGTGCCTTCAAGGGGACTGCTATTATGTATGGTCAACAACAATCTGGAAATACTGCAGGACACTACTCAATGTTTTGTATGATCCAGAGGAAAATTCATGGAAAGCCAGAAAATAGGGATGGTCTTTAATCTCAGCCTTCTATCTCCTGTCCATCCACAGCAAAGATGAGCACACATGCCGTCCACAAAGTGAGAGCATTCCTGTGCCAAGGGGCACCCCATGGCAGAGGTGGAAGTAAGAAACCCTTTTGTCTAAAGGCATAAATGCTGGCCATCTCTAAGATAGAGTTTTCAATCTAAATCTTTGTTTGCTATAATTTCCTCTCCAAAATCACTTCAAACAAACAAACAGAACAAAACAAAACAAACAAAAGCCAAACAGAGAGCATTATCGACTTCCATTGACATCTTATCATATAATCACCTGCATACATCTCATTGCTGAGACAAAAGATAATGCAAGATTTTGGATAAATATTATTATATGGTCAACAGAGCCATCTTTTCTGTTAAAGGAAGAAGCTGTTTCCTAAATTTTGTGCTTCATGGCAGGTCAAGTGTGCCAGGCACAGTGTTCTTTTATGGGCTTATCAGGCTCAAAATTATTCACAAACACTTTAAATTTTTCTTTCAAGAAGCAGCCCTGCTAGTCAAGTGCAATGCTCTTCGAAGATGATAAGATGTATGTGGATTTTAAAAAGAAAACATTCTGGAGGGCTCCAGCATCTATGAAAGAAATGAAAAAGCATTTTTTACATTGTTTTGTTTGTTTTCCTTGTAAAGGGAGAATGTTTTAATCACCTGCAAATACATGTGAAAATACACTTCACTGGAGGTGAGGTTAACATGAAATGAGATAAGATAGGTGTCATCTGCTCTGCCTGGACATGTAGAACAATAAAAAGAAATCAAAACATAGCTTCGTTATAATTTATGCTTTCATTTGTTCAGAAGGATTTCATGGACATGCAATCCCACCTAACCTGTGGCAAGATTTTATTAAAGTTAGGTATAAAGTAGTTTCCTTGCACCATGAAAATCAGAGTCTACTGCTTTTAGCACCTGCACTGGACTCAGGTAACAATTTAGGATGCTTTTTTAATCAGAACAGAGAGGCAAAGTGCAATTTGGCGACTGAGGAGAAGCAACAAAAGGAGATAATAACAGATTTGTGTCAGTCCTAAAAATATCATAAAATAACATTTGATTATAGGCAGAATTAGGACTTTACCTCAATTTACCAGGGCCTGATCAGACTTCTCAGCAGTAAAACTTTTGGCCATTCTAGAGCTGGGAAGGACGGCACTCTTTTTATGCTTTTGGGGTTAGTTCTCATCAAACCTGACATGTTTTCCCTAAATATTTTTATTTTTTACTGAATCAGGGGGCTCTGACAGAAACATGTGTTGCTGGAACATGAGAAAACTGAGTGTGAGAGAGGAGAGGCTGCAATGACACTTAGTGAAGGACAAAGGCTCAAAATTTAGCAGTGACTATAAAAAAGTGAGACTGAAGGATAAATTAAAATTGTGTGAAGAATCCTTACCAAACATTAAGGCTGTTATAAGAATAACATTGCATTCACTCACCACGAGTACTTGATTTGAGCTTGATCACTTTATTCTGAAAACTAAGGGAAAGAAATAAAGATAAAATCCTAAAAAGGACAACATAAAAGATAAGGAGCATAGGTGGTGGGGAAGGGTGTGTATGAGAAAGAGAATAAACAGAACACACTTGCTTAAGTTGGATAGAAAGGCAACAAGAAAGAAGTCGGTAATATAAAAAATATAATAGTAGAGAGATTAACCTGAAGCTTCTCTATGTGTTTTCTTTCTTGTTCCATTCCAGAAATCTGAAATGGCAGGTAGTGTAGGCAGAGAAAGATCAGAGCTGTATTTAGGAATACAAATTTGTACCGTGATATTTTTTGAGACATACACATTTGAATGTTAAAAGAAAAATCATGAAGATCTGTAAAAGTCATTCATTTTGACACATGAGCCACATCTTTCCTTAAGAAATTTCATTCAAAGAAGTGACAAAGCTTTCCCTTAATCCATTTTGAAAACTAAGACGTGTTCTTAATATACAAAGATTAACTTTTTTTTTTTTTTTTTTTTTTTTTTTAGAAAACTGTGGGGTTTTTTCATCTCAATAGCTTAGTTCAAAATCCTCTCTCATTTCAGGTGGCATTCCTCAGATTTTACATGCATTTTTAGAGACATCTCTGTGACCTCTGTGTGTTAGACAGCACTAAAACAGTTTCCTTGAAGAAATCAAAAGCAGTTGGTATTGTACATCCCTGAAACTGCTGCAATTTTATATAGCAGGTACCATGGGCAGCTCTAGGGGTAAACAACAGAGTTGCTGAGGTAGCAGCAAATCTTCCTGAACTCTTCTCTTTCCTTGCAAGAGTGTAGGAAAATCAGGTTAGATGTTCTGACTGATGGTTCTGGAGGAGGACATTCAGCAACGCAGGATAATAATTGATTTTGGGGTGAGTGGGTTGAACCTGTACCAGGAAATGTTGCTGTTTCCACCCTTCCCATGCGCTAGTGACAGGAGGACCTGAAAAATCTATATCCCAGTTTTTGGATTTTTAGATATCTGCTTTAGCTTCACCATTTTTTCTGCTTGTGTTTTAGCTCTGTCCTGAGCCCGGAGCTGGTCCAATTCAGTATTTCCCACTCTGCTGGGAGGTGTCAAACCAGGTTGTCACATGTGTCTTCCACGTCTGACTGCTATGGGCACAGTGTGAATGTCATTTTATTAGGAGAAAGCTGCTGCCATCCCATCAGGTGAACATTTTTGAAATTGCCCTCTCCTTTATGCCACAGCCAATTTTATTTTTGCTTGTTGTGGTGGGTCTTTTCATTTTTTGATTTTGCTTGTTTGTTTGTTTGTTTTTTCCTTTTAATGCAGAATAACTTCAAGTAGGAGCATGTGTTCTTTGCTGGCCTGGTACAACAGCAAAATAAACAGGACTTTCATCGACTTCATGGACTTTGGATTGAATCCTCTGTATGTAAAAACTTCATCAGCCAAACTAACTTGGTCTCAGGAATGTCAAAAAAGGGAGAAGTCAGTTGGTCAGTGGGTGGAGGACTGGTGCTACATCTCAGCAAGAGAATCTGTTGAGGGTGTAGGATGAGATAGAGGATTCTAGTGTCAAGAGAAGGACTTTTTTTAGAGCACACAGACATGCAAACTCTTGAATGGTGACAGCAATCTTTTATTCCTTTTTAACGGCTCATACATTCTCAAGGTTAATGATGAAAACCCAGAGGTCAGCAACATCAGCTATTTTCCTGCCAGTCATGCTCCCACCTCCAAAAATGAATGTACTGTATGTCAGGTTTTGCTGCTCTTAGTTTTGAACTCAGATAATTGTACCAGCTTTGGTACAGAGCCACCCTGAAAAGAGAAAATGTCAAATGCAACATTTTCCTTGCTGTAAATGGAGTCTGCCTTCAAAAGGTGATATCATAACAGGCTTCAATTACAAGTTCTCTTTGTAGTTATGACAGTGAAAATTATTAATAAAAGAAAAAGTTTCTGTTCTTTTTTTTCAAATAAATCTTCAGAATTTATGAGCTGTTTTCGGAGACACAGCTCATTCCACCTTCACAACAGATGAAATTAAAAGCGACAAAGTATAAATGATTTGCACTGTGCATGATTAACTCTCCAGGAAGGAGCCTGGGGCTGCAGGAAGTGTTTGAGGAGCCATTTAGCAAACTCTGAAAAAAGTTACATGAGTATGAGCAAGAATAGCAGTTTTGCACTTTTGTTCTCTTAGTTAGGCAGAGATTAAAAAGCCTGATGAGTTTTTTTGCTTTAGAACATAAACTCAACACCATTTGGATTTGAGAATTGATGGAAGATTTAGAAAAATGGAAAATTACACCGGCAGTTTTGACCAACATGGGAGAGAGAACCAGGAGATATTTGGCATGTTTAGGAACATCAAATCTTATCACTCAGAAATCAGATTGCAGTGAACTCACTGCTTCTCTGTCCTGACACAAAGCAAGTCACAGATGCCAGCACACAGAATCAAGGATGTGGGACATGTCTGAGTTATTTACTGCAAAATAGCCTGTGACATTCCTTGCACCAAGCTTTGGTGAACAGAAAGTAAAACAAAGATGACTTTGATGCACAAAACAAGCTGTGGCAGAAACTGGGAAAATTATGATTATGTATGGTCTTTGAGAGGGCAGCACTTATCTGTAATATGAGTTTGTACCAGGACTAATGTGAAACAAAGGGTTTGTTCCAGATTACAGCCTGTGCTGCCTGATCATCTGCTCTGTGAACCTGCAGTCACAGGTAATGTGTCTAACAGCTCAGTGAACTGTGAGCTGTCTGTGAGCTCCTTCTCCCTCTCACTAAATGTCTGTTTTCCTCTCAAACAGCTCATCATTTTTTGGCTGCTGAGGTACCTCACTGCTATCCTATAAAAAGCATAGTAGGTGAAAGACTCAACATGTTCTTTGAATTTTTACTTGTTTTTTGACAGAGGTTGTGCTGAGGGTGGCAAGTGTCAGCCACCAGAACTGGCACTAAGTGCTGAAAGAAATCCAGTTTTCCAACTTTGATTTTTCTTTCTCAGCCACAGATTCTTCAGTCTTTAAAGGATTGCAAAAGACTTTCTAGAAAATTCATTTGCTTGAGATTAAATGAGCCATACTTATGTCTTACTGTTCCCTTTCTGGCCTGTTTTTAAAACCTTTTGCAGAGGCAGGTGAACACTTAATAAGTAATTAAAACATAATTTGTGCTTCACTAACCTTATCACAAAAACCTTTTGTTAACATCAAATTTTCTTTATTTTAGTCTTTGTTTTAGCAATTAAACATCCATTGCACATGTCCTGACTGCTGTAGCCAAGAAAAACACATTTTTCACTTTAACTTTGTAGCATCTCCCCATCTTTTTACTTCTAGCACATACCCAGCTCCTTCTCTTCTCTTAGACCCTTTTAAATCAGTCTTTACTTCTTTTCTGAGGGACTTCAGTCTTCTGATCATTCCATAGCTTTTCTTTGGAGTTTATCTAATTGAATCCAATGATTTAATGGTTGTTGGGATCTGGAGCACGGTGCATGTTGGTTACTCCTATTCTAGGATATTTTTTATCTTTTGGGTGATACTTATTCCTAGATATTATTTATTAAAAAAATACTTTTTTTTATTCCTGCCTGAAATTTCATCCCTATCTTACATGCTGAAATAATAACAGCTGAAATAATAGTGCTGCATGAGTGTATGTGATTATTATCATCCATCAGTCAGGCAGTAAAAGACTATTTCTTTTGGAGGTTTGAGGTTTATTCCTTTGGGTCAGTCCAGCAGCTACTCATGAACCCTGTCCTCAGCTAGCAATAAGTCATAGTAGCCAGCCAGCTTGCACAGAATGGAAAAAATGAGATTTCTCAGGAAGGCTCTTCAGAAATGATGGGTTGTGCCAAAGTGACTCCTCTCAGAGCAGTCACCAGATGCAGGAATCAAATAGGAAATGTCCAAATATAAAGTAAGATTGAAATATTAAAAATCTATTTGTGAGAAAAATAGCTGTCTATAGAAATCCACACAGTTGTCACTCTAAATTCTAAGTTATTAATGTAACACTAAATTATTTTTTTTAAAAGTTTACTTTTGGCAAAATGATGATAAGAATTTCCGAGGCCCATTGATTCTGGTTTAACATCCTTGCTATGCACATCTAGTGGCTTTGAAAATGATGCTACAGCTTCTAGAGACAGGTACTAATAACAGAGTCTTAATTACTGCAGCTAGGGTGGAATGAAGCAGAAAATTCCCTGCCATTCTTTATTTTTTTTTCTCTGTTAACTAAATAATTTAACTGTAAAACGATATGTGTCATCAAGGAAGTGTTATTTAGATTTATGTGTCATATTTCAAATCAGCTACTTTTCAATGTATCTCAACCTAACTTGAATGATATAAAATTATATCACTCATATGCCTAAGAGAGCATCAGTGCAACTCAGAGCAATCAAAAATTATCAAAACAAGTTGCCCTTTTACCCACACAAGCTCAGATATCTTCCATATGGTTGCCTGTTTTAATAGCTTTACAGTTTTCATGAATTTATTGCTACTACCTCTCTGAGGAAAAAAAAAAAAGAAAAAAAAGCAAAAAAAGAGGATGTGTTCTTTTATTCCTGTTTTAAGTTGCACAGTGGTACAGGTATAGACACTCTATGCAGCCTGTTAAGGAGAATGGATGAAATTTATGGTAGGACAGGCTATTGATTTTATGTTTAAGGTTGCTACTGTTGGAAATACAGTGTAACACTGAAAAATGATCTTAGCTCTTCTTCCTTGAATTCCAACAGCCTCCATGGCCTCAGCTGTAATCCCGGGCATCTTTTTCCCAAACACCTGTGTGTAGACTGAGCTGAGGGCTGACTCTGAATTCCAATGCAACAAATTATATCAGTGTTCTTTTAGGAAGAACTGCACTCCTTTCTGCAAGGAAGAACCCAAGTTATCTTCTCTCAGACATGAGAGCAAGGAGAGATGTCTAAAGATCCCAGGCCCATTCGGGCTGGGGTGTGAAGAGCTTCCTGTAGTTAAGTCTTCTTTAGGAAAAGCTCTAGAGGTGTCCCAGAACAGAAAGGTGGCTCTTTTAGTCTTGAAGTCATGGGGGAAAAGGCACATTCTGTACAATAATACAGAGTTCACAGAGATTGTTGATCACCCTATTCTCTCCCACATCCAAATTCAAAATATTTGAGGCCAAAGGAATTTTTACTCAGAAGTTAGCCATTCGAGAGACACCAAAATTTGCAGAATTTAATTTGAATGCAGGAAGCAAAATGCCTATACAGCCTAATACATAGAATTGATTGATATATCAGAAATGTCTTCCTATTATTGACTGAGTTACAAACAAGATTCTTCATACACCTTCCTGGTCAAACTAAAAATCTATATTACCTTCTTCCTATTTATCTAGCCCTCGAATAATACTAGCTCAGTCATCATGCTGTCAAATTATGAAGAATACTTTTATTCTTATTCAGAAGGGGAAAAAAGCATATCCAGCAGTAAAGTGAGATGGATTTAGTTGATATTAGAGCTTACTTGGTTGGAGGTCACTTCTTTTCTCAAATCCACATTTGGCTTCATGAGGAAGTAGGGATAATATTAGCCAATATTACTCAAAGTATATTTGATGAAACACTATTTATAGGCACGACTGTATTTGATGTTAATGATTTTGGTGTAACAACTGTTCTATACTCCACTTTTGTGTCTTAATCCTCTGGCTTACAGGAACTTGAAGCTCAAACTGTATGTTCTTCAGAAGAAAGGATGCCAAAGGCAAGGTTAAAACAAGGGAATTAAAACATAGGTTCATGTTTAAAAACTATCAACTCTGCTAAATTCCAATTCCCCTTCTACAACCTCCCCATATTATTTTCCTCACTTTTCTCCTAGGCAATTATTGCCTTATTGTTTTGGTGTACTCTTGTTTGCAATGCATCTTGCTTCAAGAAAACTAGGCACCTTGCCTTTAAATATTGCTTTAAAGAACCTGTGAAGATTCTGCAGCTGTTTTTCCTGGTTGAACAGTCCTTGGTGGGACTGGGAAGGCAGGGAAGCCTCATTACAGGAGCTGGAAAGCAAATCCCCAGGACTTGGCTTGCCTGGCACAGCCTTTTGCTGGAGTTCACACAGCTGTGGAGTCCCCAGAAGCAGGGAAGTTTGTCTGAGGCAAGACGAAGAAAAGATAATATAAGCCTTGTGAGAGTTATTTGGCACTTCAACATAGGAGTGCTTGCACTTCCATCTGGGTTGTATGCAAAATTAGAGAAGCCAGAGCTATATCTTTCTCCTTGGGCTGTTGACAGGAGTTTGGCTCGCAGTTTAATGGAATTTTTATGTTTGCCAGAAGGTTAGAACCACAAAACCTGTGCTGGAAATGGCAACCTATATTGTACATAGAAGTTCATCCTGGCGGATGGAGGATGGAAAGTCAAACCAGTTCTTTCATGTCCTTTGAGCCTTGCAGTTATACCTCACAATGTTTCTCCTTCTGAGCACCTCCTACTCCTTTCCCATTATTGTTTGCATTCACTCTTTCTGCTGTTAAACACGGGGTTTTTTCCAATACAATTCATGCCTGGCCAAAGTGCTGCCCAAGTTTCTTGAGCAACCAGCTTCTTCTTTTACTTCAACCTTTCGTTTGACAGGATTAGAAAAAAAAAACCATAAAACCCACATCCAATCAATCCACTGTGCTTTCTTCAGTATTTTTTCAGTATCAATGGGAGCTGCTTCTCAAGTTAAAGTCATGCTCTATGCTGCTGACAGAATTAATGAGGGTGATGTAAGACAACATCATTCCATTCTGATATAATTATCCACAAGTGGCATAATTGGATGGAGGCCCATTGACCTCAGCTCTGTGTGTGTGTGTGTATGCATAGACTTGCCTGTATATATGGAATTGTAGAATTCTAGACTGGTTTGGATGGGAAAGAACCTTAGTTCCGACCCCTGCCATGGGCAGGAACACCTTCTATTAGACCAGGTTGCTCCAAGCCCTGTTCAACTTGGCCTTGAACTTCCAGGGATGGAGCAGTCACAGCCTCTTTGGGCAACTTGTGCCAGGGCCTCACCACCCTCACAGTAATTGATTTCTTCCCAAGATCCAACCTAAATCTACCCTCCTTCAGCTTAAAACCTCTTCCTCTTGTCCTGTCACTACATACCCTAGTCCAAATTCCCTCTCCGTCTCTCTTGTGGCCCCTTCAGGTAGTGGAAGTCTTCTATAAGGTCTTTCTGAAACCTTCTCTAACCTCCTCTTTCCAATATGGGTCTTCACTGTCTTTAGTGATATATAAATTCTAGCAAGAAAAGGACTACTCATGAATTTGGTAGCACCAAAAGGTGCACCAAAAAGATTACTCAGGAAGTGGTAGCACACATTTCTCTCCTCTGTTTTAATTTTCCAAATCATTACTCTTTAAGAGTAACTGTTCTGACTACATCTTTTACAGAGGTTTCCCAAATAACTGGGTAAACTAAGGCATGAGAGGAGAAACTGGGGAAAAGAGGGACGAAGATTATTGTACCAAATTTCTGAATATTCTGTTTTCTACTTATGTGGGAAAAAAACATCTGATCACTATTTAACTCAGAATAACTTATACTGTGCTCCTTAATATCACATTAAAGAAAGAAAAAACAAAACGTATAAGGTTGAAGACCATTAATGCAGTGAACATAAAGGAACTGTAATAAAACCTTGATTTAGACATGAGATTTTACGATGGATCATTTTGATTGTGTTTTCTCTTCTGCTGAATTCATGCCAAAGTTTTTCACCCAATAGTTTCTCTCCTGAGCCACTGTGTATGCTTTCTTTCCACCGTTTCCTGCAAACTTCACTCTAGAGATGGCAACAATTGTGGAAAATCCAGTAATTCTGCACATAAAGCTTCTTGTTGCTCTGAAATAAAGTATTCTCAGTGAAACAATGGGACTTTCAGAGTCTTTATCTGGTTGAGACACACTCCCAGAAAAACTTCTCATCACTTACCAGTTATTAAGCTTTGGCTCATTCACTGCCACTCTCTCAAACTCCAAGAAGGTCAGGGAAAATGACTTTAAGTTAAACTGAGTTTATTTTTATTGTTATTTTTAACTATCTCTAGAATCAGAGTTTTAGCCAACATATAATATTCAATATTTTTGAATTTTCTTAATGTTTGTATAAATATTTTAACATGTTTATAAGCTCACAAATAATATTATTTCCACTTCAAAAAAATATTACAAATGCACAAAAAAAAGTGTTCCCCATGCAACAATTCATTGTTTACTTTAGAAATCAGACAACTGTTTATCTTAGTTCAAGCTTTGTTTAATGCCTTTCAAAACACAAAGTTAACAAGAAACATATCTCTGTGGGTTTTAAGGCTTGGGTTGAAAGTGTTTCAAAATGGGTTGAAAGCAATTGTTGATTTTCTTCAGAAATCCACACTCTCTGGGAATATAAACTGGTTGACCTTGATGGAACAAGGTAGTTCTAAACTCTCTGAACCATCTCCATTTATTAGTAAGTGCCTGGTTCTCCCTTGCCTTTCATATCTAATCCTGCTACTCATTATATTTGCAACAAAATTTTTCTGGGGACCCGAAGAATTAAAAACATGAGATGTGAATTTGTAATAATTCGGAGGGATAGGAGACTACAGTCTTTTGCAGAGGTAAAAGAGGTAAATAAAAAGGTTGCAAAAAATTAATGCAGAATTCTCTATAGCCATTAGTTTGCTTAGTTAAACACATCTTTGCAAAGGTGGATGTAAAGTGAAATTTTCTGGTGAAGTAATAGTGTAGTCCAGTGTCAAAGATGAGATGGTTTAGGTAATAATCTCATCTTCACCTCCACTCTAGACTGTTTGTGCTCCTCCTCTGCCCCACAAAGTGCTGAGACTGTTTGACAAATAACAGTAAAAGAAAATCTTTAGCAGAGATAAATCCACACAGATCAATTGACTCCAGTTCACACCCCCCTCAATATCTGGCTTAGTGCTAAGACCTGGCATTTAGAACTAAGGACAAAAAAGATTTTTGGAGGAAAAGAGATGTTATGGCTGCCTCTGGGGAGGGAAGGGAGATGGTGTTGGGGTTGGAAACTGTCCAAACCAGCAAACTCCTAAAGCTGTCAGAGTCTTAATCTCTCACTGGAAGCAAACATGCATTTTAGAAAAAGAAGGAAAAAATGCTATGATTATTCTAACAGACATCTGGACACTATCATGAGCTCTTTACCAAAGAAAAAGTGCTCCAGCAATTTCTTTTGCCTTTCTCTTCAGAGTTAGCTCTTCATTTTAATAGCCAGATTCTCAACTGCCAGTGATGCTCTCTGTGATGCCACCTGTGTACATGGGAATTACCTGACAGACCTCCAACTGCTTTGATGGGAGCAGATTTTAAACAGACCTTAGCACATGTGAACATAAAAAGGTTTACTACCAGGAAGCTCCAAGGCAAATACAACACTTCCTAAATCAGCTTTTATTGTATTCTGAAAACCTTTATTTTATGAGTGAGGATGTACAAATCCACCATGGTAGGAGGGTTGGAGCTGGATGATCTTTAAGGTCCCTTACAAGCCAAGACTTCTATGATTCTGTTATTCTATTTATAATATAATTTCCAAGAGACTGGCTACTCTTCTTGCTTAGAATTCAACTTTGTGTCTAACAGCATCACTGGTTTTTTGCTGCCTTTATTGTAACAGTGCTGCTGAGAGGTGTTTGTCATTTTACAAAACAGGAACAAGGGAGAACCTGGGGGACATTTGAGCATTTAAGCAAAATGACCTTAGGAGACCACGCAACCTGATGAAAAATGCAGAAGTCTATTCACATTAAAAGAGTCAACAACAGTCCTGTAAGTTCTAGCTTAGAGGCATTTTTTTCTTTCTTCACGCTGAAGAAATATTAGATGGATTTCCCACTGCCATGGAAATATTCAGTCTGACAGTACCTCTGAAGACAGGTTGATAGGAACAAGCAACATTATTCATTTTGTGAGTCCGTGCAAGAGATTTTTGACTTTGTCAGAAATTCCATTACCTTCCATTTTCAGAATTTTTGTCATATTTTGCTATTGATGTTAACTTTAAGTAAAGTCCCTGGAGATCAGAATTTGGATAAGCATCTCAGCTAATGCTCAACACAACAGTAAGACCTATATGGATCTCACAATTGCTCTTCTATCCTTTTCCTACTCTTGTTTATAATGTTCATCTGAGGATGATTGGAATATTTTAAGATAATAGTATTTATTTTGGAACTCCTAGTGGCACAATATTTGAAACTGGAAGCAACAACTAAACGCTGGCAAGTAAGTGTTGCAGTGAGAGACAAACCAACCATCTTGAGCCAAGCCCCTTTAATGATTCATGCTGCATTGGCTCACCCTGGAGAAGGATTAATAACACCCAGCCAGTTGAGGCGAGTTGGACCCATCCATTTCTAGAGCCAATTCAATCAAAACCTCTGATTGAATAGTCATTCTCATAATAGTCACGTCTGGCCTTAAAATTCATACCTTTTCCTGACAATCTGAGTCCTTTAGCTTGTAGAGTATTGATTTATACAGGAACACAGGAGGTTTCCTGTTCCAGCCTTCCAGTCTGTGCCTGATCAGGGTCGCTGCATCTTTGGGTCTGGCTGCTCGGCGCGTTTTATGAGCTTTGGATAATGCACAGGTCACTAACTGGAACACTGCACATTCATCTGATTTTCTAGCTGAATGCTAATAGGGCTTCAATATTTGTTCATTCAGCATTGTATTTCCAGTTCCTGCAGTTAATAAAACTTCTTTCCCCAGGAATGGTGCTGGCCAAGGGAATCAGAGCAATGTTTATTCCCATATTTATTCCCAAAGCTTTTCCTTTCAGTCCTGTCCCTCGCTGACTCAGAGGTCTGTTTCGTATGAAGAAGACAAAGAAAAGGTTATATGATTATCTACAGAAAGCCAAGAAAACATACTTGGTGGCATGCCTTTTTCATTGTTACTTGGAAACCATTAAAATATTAAAATGTCTACAAAAGCAATAAAATGATCACAGGAGTATGTGGTGATATTTAATTTTCCCACAAGTTAAATATCACTGATAATTAACTGTTAGAAGTTTATTTTGAAATGACATTTCAGTGGAATATCAGACCTTTACAACATAATTAAAGGTTTTCTCATTGTAATGGTGCCCTATTCCTGGTATGAAAGCTGTTTGAAATTATCTGTCTGCTTCATAAATGATTTTTTTAACCTTCTTTTTTTTTCCATTTAGTTTTGCCATTTCTTGTTTTGTTTCTCTTTTAACTACTGATCACAGCCATTTCATTCGAAAATTTGGATCTCTAAGACTGGAAAATGGCTCACTTCTTTAATTTTAATTATTTGATCGGGTATTTTTCTCTGATTAGGTGGATTTTTCCTGCCAATCTGGAAGAGTTTGCTCTTAGTGCAGTGACTCCAGGACATGGTGGGTTTTTTTTCACATTAGGACTGGGGAGATTTAGGGAAATAGGGTCAGAGTCAAAAAGTCCCTCTGTTCTTAACCTGAAACGTGCTTTTGTCCCTTCTCAGATGCCACCCAAAAGGGTCACCTATATTGTAGAGAAAAGAGGAAACTTTCTCCTGTCTGTTGCTGTTGAAAATAAGTGTGACATAGCCAAGTGCAAAAATAGAGAGATTTTATTCCAACAAGGAAGTGTTTGTGGCACAACAGCCCCATTGCAGAAGATTCTTCTCTACCCCCACTCAGCAAAATTGGCTAATGTTTTACAAAACAAGGAGGTTTAATCCCTATCAGAACATTTCCTGCTCTTTCATCGTATTCTATCCAGTGTAATTCTGTCTTCTTCACAGCTTGACATGGTCAAGAAGCCCTAGTAGGGCATCTCACAAATCCCAGACCCTAGCATCTGTTAATCAGTGTCATGGATTAGCCATGGCAGGAGCTCAGCCCCAAACAGCTGCTCACTCACTGCACCCCAGCTGGATAGGGCAGAGACTCAGCAGGCTTGGAGTGAGAATACTTGTGGGTCAAGAGAAAAACAGTTTAAAAAGAAAAAGCAAAAGCTGCACACATAAACAAAAAATTGAATTAATTCACTGATTTCCATGGTCAGGCAGGAAAGCAGGGTCTCATCATGGATGACGGTGACCTGGGGACAAACACCACCACTCTGACTGTCCCTCACTTCCCTCTTCTTCCCTCAGCTGTTATTGCTGAGCATGGTTCCACAAGCTATGGAGTATCCTGGGGTCAGCTGGGGTCAGCTGTCCTGGCTCTGTCCCCTCCCAGCTCCTTGTGCAGCCCCGGCCTCCTCGCTGGTGGGGTGGGGTGGGGAGCAGAAGCAGCCTGGACTCTGTGTAAACACTGCCCAGCAATTAACAAAACATCCCTGTGTTACCAATGCAGTTTTCAGCATAAATTCAAAGCACAGCCCCCGAACCAGCTGCTGTGAAGAAAATGAACACTACCCCAACCAAAACCAATACAGTAATTTTCTCCTCTAACCCTACTTTCAAGTTTTAGTTGAAAATTGAGGCCAGCATTTTCAATAGTGGCCCCTAAAATTTCGTGTGTTACACAAACAGGATAGTTTAAGTATTATAATCATTTTATGGACCATCTTGAGACATCTTTGTGCATTATTATCCAGTGATGTGCTCAGAAAAAGATTGCACTGGCAGTGCTGCAAGGACAGGCTGGCTCCATCAACACTACTAAATGAGATGATACCAGAAAATGTTCCTCAAGCTACTAGACAGTTAAAGCAATCCCTAGCAATATTTCCAAGAGAGGAAGCAAATATCCTCCAAGAATTTCCCAAACACAGGCTGAGATCTAGCAGAGAGCAGGGACTATTTCCAATAAACAACTGGAAAGCAACTGTGCCATCTTTGAAGGAAAAGGATTTAAGAGTGTGAATGTGAGTCACAGCATAGAGGGTGGTCTTGGTGCCAGACAGCATTAAAATTTAATAGAATAGATAAAACCCCTATGTATCCAATGTTTTGACATCCCAAGAGCAAACAGGCAGTAAGGAAGAGCAATTCAAGTTCACTTCTGGTTCCTCATCACTCTGCTGTGGTATGGCTGGAAGGAAACTGGCAGTGGAGCTGTAAAAGAGTTCATCATGCACATATCATCTCTGGGGCATCAGAGGTGATCCAAAACACTGCCAATATGGCTTTGTATAAAGGAGAGAGCAGTCAGCACAGTAATTGCTGGTGGGCACTAAATTCATTTCCTACAGGTCAGAAAACAGCTTTCCAAGGATGATTCCAACCAGCAACTATTGCAATAGCAGGCACTGGGGTAGGCAGAGGCTACCCCATGCTTTTGTGGCAAGGGTGCACCTGTGAAAAATCTTCATTTTACAGATATTACCCACTGGAGTCCCCTAAGCTCCACAACTCTCAGATATATTTCATACCCTTTGTGTTTTATTGGTGAAAAACTGAAATATAGAAAAAATAAAGGAAGAACAGATTATCTCAAGAGGCTGTCCATAATATTTATTTCCATCATTACTTTTGTTTCTTTTTGGTCTCCTTTTAAGAGAACTTGGCTCAGAGTTTAAGCTCTGACAAGCTGAAAAGTAATGTAAAGGGCATTAACATCCTATAAATCTGTCCTGTGTCAGGTAATGGATGTCAGACAGCCTCTTCCAGACTTAAATGAAAGGAAAAAGAGAAAAAGAAAAAAGGTACTTTTTTTTTCCAGGAAATTCATGGTATTATCAGGAGGATCAACCTTTTTATTTCATTATCAAACAAAATCCTTGGGTCAAAAGCAAGTTAAGGAGTCTTCTAAGAGTCTGGAAAGATTGGTGCCGAGGGAAGTGTGCTAACTCTGTTGTCTTTATTTATATTATATTCCAAACAGGGACCAGCTGGAAACATTCCATAATAACAATCACAGGATGCACAACAATGTCAGAATCATCTACTGGAGGAGACACAGATGTTTTTGGAGAAGTTGAAGGGATTTATGCTATCAAATGTGAGAACAGCACTGCTTTATTTCTTAGATGCATTAATAAAGTTGCTTCATGGGAGCTTTCTCATGCTGACAGAAGTAGCACAGGACTGTCCAAAACACAGAAATAATCAACCAAGTAGAGAATGAACTCAGATTTCTCAAGTATGATTAATTTTGAAGGGTCTTATTTCAACAAAGTAACTACAGCCTTTAAAAACTTAGATGCTCAAAAATATCAGGATGCCAGGAATCTTGAAGACCTCTTACAAAGCAAGCAGCATCTTTTTCTCTATTTTGCAGGAAGACAATAAAAAGAAACTGAGAAACAGAAATAATTTGCAATTAGCAAGTGGCAGAAATAAACTCTCCTGGATCTCAATGGACCTACAGTCCAATAAACCACTGAACCCCCACAGTGCTGTTGAAAAGATATTGGCAGATAAGTTATGTCATAACTCACTCTCTGTCTATGAAAAAGCTAATAAGGAAAATTTCATTCTAGAGGGAAAAAAAACCAAAACCCAAAAAACTTAACCCCAGTCTAGCTGATCACAAGTATCTTTCAGATCTTAACACCTTTAAATAAATGTTAAGACATTTAAATTATCTGTTATGACTCTTATGCCTTTCATCTCCACCTGCCCTTTCCTGAGGCAGTCAACCAACAGTGTGTGGGACATTCAGATGAGGACAATCAGCAGAAAAAGATTAGATCTTTTAGCCTTGATTGAAAATGCTGAGACATTTCATGAAAAAACTGCACACCACACTCACCAGAAAGCCAGGTTTGACTAAATGGTGGTATTAGCCTAAAAGGTTTCAGTTTTTTCTCGTTCTGTTTGGTTTTTTTCTCTCTAAGTGTCATATATCCCCTCCTTGGAAATGTTCAAGCTGGATTGGGTTTGGAGCAGCCTGGTCTAGTGGAAGGAGTCCCTGCCCATGGCAGGGGGGTTGGAAATTAATGATATTTAAGCTCTCTTCCAACCCCAAACCATTCTGTGATTCTGTGATTCCAAGAATCTGTGACAAAGATTGCGAGGAACTGTGGATTGACAAAGATACAAATTCAGACTTAGGAAATTCCTAAATACATAAAAGAAGGTGGCAGGGGGGCAGAAGCCCCTCAAGGAAATTTTTAAGTGTTGCTGCGTTTTGCTCATCTTTCCAGGACTTCACACAGGCATTATTTAGTAGAGATAAAAAAATAAATAGAGCTGCAAAACTTGGAAGTTCCTCTTAGGCTACCTCAAAATAAAAATGCAATTGTCTTTAAAATGATTAAGAGTAGACAGAAGGATAGACTCAGTAGCTGTGCACTTGGGAAAATTTATGGGCACAGATATTCTATTCCAACTGATAAAGAAGCATTCATAACTCACTGCTAGACATCAACTGGAATTGTCCCTTTGTAAAAGAAAACCAAAATTATCAGATGGTTATGACAAAAATAGTTGAAACATTTTTACATAAAGATTGCCGCAATAGTTTCAGAAATTTAATCTGGAAAGCATTCTTTTTCTTTCTTTTTCTTTGCCATTTCCTTTTTTAATCTTAAATGCTGAATTCAAACTCTATTTGATTCCAATCTACCACAAGCTCATAAACAACACATACCTCACTAAGAGGATATGAGTAAAGACCAGCAAGTAATTAAATATCTTTGCTGAACTGCTTCCTGGGAACTGAGGGATTCATTATTTTTGTCTAATGAATTTTCCTAACCTTTGGTTCTGTAGCTGTGCTCCCTCTTCATTCCCCAGGGACGCTGGCAAATGGATGGAATCGACAGCAGGCGTTTGTTCTTTGACCCAGGGGTATGGCCAGGAACAAGGGCTACCAAAAGGGGTCGATAGATACACAGGTGCCAGGCTGTTAAGGTTTGCGTGTGAATAGCTATTGCTGAAAATCAATCTGAGAGTTGCCTGGTGTCAAAAGCAGCCGAGCCCATTTGCAGGTAATGTGGTGATTTTCTTTCAGGCAGGTCAGACACCACACGTAGGAATTTATGATGAAAAACAAGAAAAAAGGGAATAAACCTATGATTATGCAAACAAAGAAAGGAATTTTGTAGCAACTGAGACACAATCAGGTGTAGGCAGAGACCAGCACAAACTCTTTAAAGAAGTAGAAGAGATTTTTAACTCAGTGAGAAGTAAAATAAAAAATACGTTGGGAATAACTACAAAATGCAGAGAACTCATTTGGATTTTAAATTGCAATGATAACCATGCAATGGCATTACAGGGAACTTGAAAAGTCTAATTACCATGACATCAGTCACCTAAGTGCAGAGTTATGGACTGTAAACTTGCTTCTAATCCCCCTTTTCAGTGCTTTAACCCCCTACCCACACAAACAGAAAGGGACTAAAAGACATGGGCAGTCAATCAGTGGTGATAACACCCCCGTACAATCAAGCAGCAGAGTCCAGGGGAGGATTAAGCATGGGGGAATAACAGGGTTATCAACTAGAGAAACAGCAAAACAGCCAAAGAAATTGTAAGGGCATAATAATAGCAAATAGCCTGGGAACAATTCTAAGCAATGAATTCCAGCAAACAAAACCTCACACTGTATTCAATCAATGTGTTTTAAGAAAATATAATGTGTCCAGTGGGTAGACCCCTGGTGTCAGAGTGAAATGAGTTGGTGGCATAATGAGTGTTGTTACTTCTCTTTGCTGTAAATTTGATGCAATCTGTTCCTGTTTATCTTCCTAAAAGAGGCTGGATTTCAACAAAGATCAAGAATGCTTAACTATGTTTTTGTACATCCAGTTAATGTATTTCTCCAAGATAGAGCTAAGAAGAAAGCTGAAATTAAAGACATGTTTTG
>NW_005054678.1:222064-232016 GCF_000277835.1 Geospiza fortis | reverse complement strand
TATTAAATAACTGTTATTTCCTGCTCCATGTTTTTTGCCCCCGAGCCCCTAACTTTAAAATTTTTATCAATTCAGAGAAGTGAGGAGGATTTACATTCTGCATCTCAGGGGTGGCTCCTGCCTTCCTTAGCAGACTCCTGTCTTTCCAAACCAAGACAAAACCCTAACCCTAACTGGAACCCTAACCCTAGGCAGTAAACAGTGCCTTGGGCTAAGTGTGGTTCCAAGGATCCCAAGGAAAAAGCTGTGGTAGAAGCCATGTTGTGGCAGTTTGGTAATCCCGTTGGGATGCAGTGTGCCTTGAGCTCTGGGCTTTGTGGTTTCAAAACCCTAACCCTAGCTGCAACCCTAACCCTAGGCAGTAAACAGTGCATTAGGCTAAGGCTGCTTCCAAGGAAAAGCTGTGGTGGAAGCCATGTTATGGTAGTTTTGTGTTCCCCTTGGGATGCCTTTTGCAGCTGCAGTGCGCTTGGAGCTCTGGGCTTTGTGGTTTCAAAACCCTAACCCTAGGCAGTAAAAAGTGCCTTAGGCTAAGGCTGGTTCCAAGGAAAAAGCTGCAGTGGAAGCCATGTTGCAGCTGTTTTGTGTTCCTCTTGAGATGCCTTTTGCAGCTGCAATGTGCCTGCAGCTCTGGGCTTTGTGGTTTCAAAACCCTATAGCAAGCTGTAATCCTAACCCTAACCCTAGACAGGAAACAAGGCCTAAGATTAGGACTGCTTCCAAGGAAAAAGCTGTGGTGGAAGCCATGTTGTGGCAGTTTTGTGTTGCCTTTGGGATGCCTTTTGCAGCTGCTGTCTGCCTGGAGCTCTGGGATTTGTGGTTTCAAAACACTAACCCTAGCTATAACCCTAACCCTAACCCTAACCCTAGGCAGTAAACAGTGCCGTAAGATAAGACTGGTTCCAAGGAAAAAGCTGTGGTGGAAGCCTTGTTGTGGCAGTTTTGTGTTCCCCTTGGGATTCCTTTCTAGCCCTAGCTGTAACCCTAACCCTAGCAGTAAACAGTGCCTTAGGCTAAGGCCGGTCCCAAGGAAAAAGCTGTGGTAGAAGCCATGTTGTGGCAGTTTGGTAATCCCGTTGGGATGCAGTGTGCCTTGAGCTCTGGGCTTTGTGGTTTCAAAACCCTATAGCAAGCTGTAATCCTAACTCTAACCCTAGGCAGTAAACAGTGCCTTAGGCTAAGGCTGGTTCCAAGGAAGAAGCTGTGGTGGAAGTCATATTGTGTCAGTTTTGTGCTGCCCTTGGGATGCCTTTTTAAGGTACAGTGTGTCTGGAGCTCTGGGCTTTGTGGTTTCCAAACCCTATAACCCTAGCTGTAACCCTAACCATAGGCAGTAAACATTGTCTTAGGGTAAGGCTGGTTCTAAGGAAAAAGCTGTGGTGGAAGCCATGTTGTGGCAGTTTTGTGCTCCTCTTGGGATGCCTTTTGCAGCTGCAGTGTGTCTGGAGCTCTGGGCTTGTGGTTTCAAAAACCCTAACCCTAGCTGTAACCCTATGTAGCAGACTATGGAGCTTACGAGAGCTCCATGGAGGATTAAGACTTAACAGTAGGAACTGCGGCATCATGATGAGACAGCAAAATAAGCCCCTGTCTTCTACCCCTTGCCCCATAGCTTATTTCTGTAACGTTATTGGTCACTTTTCCCTGACCCTTACTATTGGACAAGTTTTGATCCCCTATATCCTATAAAAAGGGGCTGTTTTAGCCCATTCGACAGAAGAAGAGCTGTCGGTGGAACCCTTCACAGACTCCCCAATAAACCATTGCTGTGGAACTGCCAGGACCTCTCCTTCTCCTCTCTTGCGTCTGCTTCTGCCTCAGCCAAAGGTGCCCTAGCAAGCAAGCAAAGAGCTGGAATCCTAACAGAGCTGATAATCACTAAAGAGCTGACAATCACTAAGCTTGCTAAGGGTAGGCTGCGGCTGCTGTGAGCTGACTGGGTATTCGGGCACTCTGTCTCCCAGTGGGACTGAGTTACCGGACTATCCTGCATCGCTCAGTGATAAGGCCAAGATTGGGCTTTATCATAACCCTAACCCTAGGCAGTAAACATTGCCATAGGCTAAGGCTGGTTCTAAGGAAAAAGCTGTGGTGGAAGCCATGTTGTGGCAGTTTTATGTTTCCTTTGGGATTCCTTTTGCAGCTGCAGTGTGCCTGGAGCTCTGGGCTTTGTGGTTTCAAAACCCTAACCCTAGCTGTAGCCCTAGCCCTAGGCAGTAAACAGTGCTGTAGACTAAGGCTGGTTCCAAGGAAAAAGCTGTGGTAGAAGCCATGTTGTGGCAGTCTGGTGTTCTCCTTGGGATGCCTTTTGCTGCTTCAGTGTGCCTAGAGCTCTCGGCTTTTTGGTTTCAAAACCCTAGCCCTCTCGGGTTGCTGTTGATAATTGCTGCCCCAAGATGCATAGGATGTCTCTGCTTCGGCCTGCGCAACTGAAGAACGAGTCTGGACTCCTCACTTTCAGGCTTGAGGTTGTTTATTAATTCTTATCTATAAAATTTTCTTTCTGCCCAGCAGAGGTCTGCTCTGCAGGGCAGCCACAGGCACTCTGACCGCCCCTGAGGTGGTGTTGTCATTTTATATTACAAACTATCTAAACCAATCCCAAAGTGCCAACATCACTGCAGAAAATGGAGGAGAAGAAGAAGAAGAAAGGCTAGACACACCCAGATTCCTCCATCTTGTCCCCATAACCCCCATACCAAAAATCCTAAAATCTACATTTTCAACTGTGATCATGTTGTTATTACACTATTCAAACCTGTGTGACTTTCATGTTCTCATATAAAGTTGGTAACTTGCTCCAAGGGTCAAAATCAAATCCCCAGGTGTTCTGGGCAGCATGCCAGGGGTCTCCAAGCCCCCTGGCAGGGTCCTCGGCAACTCTGGACACCTGGAGGGATGTACTGAGTTCTGACATCTCCCCCTTCTGTTTGCACCAAAAACACCTCTTTGGCAACTCGATTCATGACCCGCCGCACACACAAAAAGATGCATGGCACAGTGAGCATGAGAACCAAAAGTCCTACTAAAATATAAAACCCTACTTTTTAAAAGTTTTTTCCACAATGGAGTAGGATTTAAAAATCCAGCCACATCATCGATCCAAGATCTAGTGATCTCCCCAAGCTTTTTTATACTTTCTTCTATCTTTTTGATGTTTTCGTGAATTGACTTTGAGTAATCTCAAAGGTTACTCAAATAATGAGGTTCATGCAGCACATTCCCTGAAATTCCTCACATCCATGTCCATGTGCCAGCAGCAGATAATCGATTGCTGCTCTATTTTGAAGAGTTGCCTGTCTCACACTGTCAATGTCTTTTAATATGTCACTCAGTGCAAGAGAAACGGCTCAAGCATATTTGCTCAACCAGCAACCCATGTGGTCCAATTGAGTCAAGGCCACTCCTGACACTGTCTGAGGTGAGAAAATTGCAACAGCAATTCTCCGAGCCTTGTCCCAAGTGTTTACCTCATTATCGCAATTTGGACTATACTGTTCCAATGATCTTTTCCCTTTACGATTTTGGTCTTCAATTATTTCGAATGAGGTGACAACAATGAAATTCTTCCAATGCTGCATGGACCACCTTTGACATTTGCAGGGATGCCATGCCAAATTCTGTCCCCACAAATGAAAAAGATCCTTCGTGGCAATTGTGCTGGAACCTGGAGTGATGCTTTGGTTGTCGTCTTGGTGTATTTGCACCAAGCCAATGCATTTTTATAAAAAGCATGATTTGGAGTGGCATCAATGGTCTTATTTTTTGTCTTTATCACATCTGAGATTTCAAATTTCATGCAAAATTCCATTGTCGTGGACCCAAAGATTTCCAATTCCTGAGGTTCAGAGGAAGCCACAGGAAGGAGTTGTGTCCAAGAACACCACTCATTCACAGGATCCATAATGACCTGTGAGACTTTTACAGGAGTGTGTTTTGGAACCGGCCATTCGTCCACTGGCAAACCTACCATGCATGTTGAAAATGGTTTCCCTGGCCTTGAGTGTGTCAAACAAATGCTGTCTAGATTTGCTGCTTGAGCCAAAGCTTCCCAAACATTCTGTTTTGGTTGAACAATGGGCAAATCCACCCCACTGCCTAAGGCAATAGGTGGAAGAATGAGGCACACGAGCATTACCAAGCTCATGGCTTCACCCTTGGTGAGAAGTTTTGCCATGTTTTTGACACTCAAGCCCCAAAAGAAACCCCCAAATCCTTGAACTTTCATGTCTTTTCCGAGTTGATGTCTGGAGTCTGGTTCTCTTCTTCTGTCTGCGTGCTCGCTTCTCTGTTTCCGGGATCAGTATCTTCTTGCTCTTGAGTCCAATAGGGCTTCACGTGTCACACTGACACCCACTTCAGACCTCGCCCTGTGGAAACACAAGTGAAACCCTTTCCCCACGTAATTAGTTTGAAGGGACCATCTATTTGTCCTGTCTCTGGGTTTCTGATCAAAACTAAAGGATTCTCCCTTAGTTTTGCCTGAGTGCTGTTCGAAAAATGTCTTAAAATCAGTGGATTGGGCTCTGAAAAGGAGCTGTTGAGAAAATTCAACACATACAATGCCTTATTCAACCTCATGTGAGGCATTGCCTCTGGCTCCCCCCTTTTTTGTCTGTCCAAAAGGGATTGCAGGGTATGATGTGTTCTTTCAATGATTGCTTGACCTGTGGGGGAATATGGAATACCAAATGTGTGTCTGACACCACTTTTTCATAAATTTGTCAAGCACCTTCCCTGTATATGTTGGGCCATTGTCTGTTTTTATCTCTTGAGGCACACCTAATGATGCAAATGCTTGCAAGAAATGTCGACAGGCATGTTCTGCCATTTCTCCCATGTGTGCTGATGCAAAGACTGCTCCTGAAAATGTGTCCACTGAAACATGAACATTTTTGAGTTTTCTGAATGATGGATATTTCGTGACATCAGCTTGCCACAGTTGAAGACTTTGCAATCCTCTTGGATTGACTGCTCCTGTGCATGCAGGTGGCTGCACAAGCTGACAGTCTGGACAAGCACTAATGATTTCCCTTGCCTGGCTCTTTGAAAGGCGAAAGGATTCCATCAGTGTCTGCGCATTCTGATGGAAAAATGCATGACTCAATCTTGCCTGCCCAAAAATGTCCGGTAGGGTTTGTGAAATGGGCATTGTCAACCTGTCTGATTGGGCATTCCCTTCCGCTAGAAATCCTGGAAGTGATGTGTGTGCTCTGATGTGAGTGATGAAGTACTTATGTTCTCTGCTTTCTAACAGTATTTTCATGCACAACAAGTATGAATATAAAATGTCATTGCTTGTCTCTTTCAAAAGTGAACCTTCCAACCATTTGACCACACCCACAACATATGCTGAATCTGTGATCGGATTGAGAGGTTGTTTGAACAATTGAAATTGTTCAATGACAATGGCTGCCAATTCCAGAATTTGTGGAGAGCCCTGGACTATTTTTATGTTTGAGTCCCATTCCCCTCTTGTTGAATTTTTCCAAGTGATTACTGACTTATGTGTTTTTCCTGAACCATCAGTGAATACTGTGATCTCATACAATGGTTCCTCACTTATTCTCATTTTTTTCCTGTAGCATATTTTTGATTGCAACACTGTGTGCTGTGGGAAATTAATTGTGCAAACTCCTGGAAACTCTAACAATGCGATTAACAAATCTTTTGATTTCTGCATAGCCCAATCAGAATAATCTTTTTTCAACGGTAAATGAATTGTTGAAAATTCCCTGCCTGCCATTGTCAGCAACCTTGTTCTCACCTTTATGATAATTTGTGCTGCCATCTCCAGATCTGTGAGAATTGTCTTTGAAGACCTGTAAGGTAAAAAGATCCACTCTATGATCAAAAGAGAGTCTCTTTGAGACAAATTCCATTGAAAAATCAAACCACGGAATTACACTTTTTCTCCCAACACTCAAAGGGCAATTATTCTACGAATCGATGCGCTTGCTTCTTCTGAATGGCCTCTGTAATGTTTTCCAGTTCTTTTCTTGCTTCGGGTGTGAGTGTCCTGGGAGATCTGATGTCAGTGTTCCCTCTCAGAAGATCGAGCAATGATGGAAGGTCATCATTTGTGATTCCCAAAATTGGTCTCATCCAGTTATCTCTCCTAGGAGTTGTTGTAGATCGTGTAAATTGCTGACTCTGGTGCTGACCTCCATCTTCTGAGGTCTTATTGTTCTCTCTGAGATCTTCCACCCTAGATATTTCCACGGTGCAATCTCTTGGATCTTTAAAACTGATTTCCAAACCTGCCTTCTGCACTTCTGCAATCACACAGCCGCAAGTTTCTTGCAGCTCCTGTTGTGTTGGCGCTGCAATGAGCAAATCGTCCATGTAATGAATGATTTTTGCCTTCGGATATTTCTTCCGTGCTGGTGACAAAGCTCGTGCCACGTACCATTGGCAGATAGTTGGTGAGTTTTTGAGTCATTGTGGAAGAATCACCCAATGATACCGCTGCAGAGGTGTTTCCTTGTTGATGCTTGGAACAGAGAAGGCAAGTCTTGGAGCATCATCGGGATGAAATGGGATGCTGAAGAAGCAATCCTTGAGGTCAATGACCACAAGCGGCCAATCTCTGGGAATCACTGAGACTGAGGGAAGTCCCAGTTGAAGTGGTCCCATGTCTTCAAGGACTTCGTTGATCTTCCTGAGGTCGTGCAACAGTCTCCATGTGCCTGAAACTTTCTTTTGAATGACGAACACTGGAGAGTTCCATGGTCTGTCCGTTGGTTTGATGTGTCCCTTTTGCAGTTGTTCTTGGACCAGGTTTCTCAATGCACTCAACTTTTTTCACTCAAGGGGCCACTGATCCACCCAAACTGGATCATCTGTCTTCCAGTTTAACTTCAGTGTGGCAAGGGCCACCATGACCCCCACTAAAAGTCCACCTTCAACTTTGTGCCCCATTGTGCTAATAGGTCTCTTCCCTATACTGTGATGGGCTTCTGCACAACAAAGGGACGAATGATCACTGTTTTGTCTCCTGGTCCTGTAACAGCAATGGAATTCTCACTCTGCAGACACACAGAACTTCCCCCTATGCCTGTGAGAGAACCCAAGGGCGCAATCAAATTCCATTTTCAAGGCCAAAAGACATATGATATGACTGTAACATCGGCCCCTGTGTCAAGCATTCCTCTGATGGCGATTGTTCTTTCTCCACAGGTCAACTGACAAGTGACAGTGGGTCAATCTCGGCCTATATGTTTTACCCAGGAAGTATGTACTTCCACGTGTTCTTTGGAAGGAAATCCTTCTTCGTCAAACACTGGCATGACTTGTTTCATGGCATGTGGTGGCAAAGCAATGGCTTTTGCTACTGGGGTGTTTTCTGCGACAATCAGTGGTGGCTGAAGAGCCTTGGCAAAAACCATCAACTCTTTGTTCCAATTCACTGAAATAATTGAAGGATAAATGACAAGTCCAAGGGTATCACTTCTGTCTTTTCTGATTATCAAGAAATCTTGTCTCTTGGGTGAAGTCCCATTGATACTTGTTGATATCACTGCAGGACTTCCATCCAAGAAGCACGTTAACTTTGAAGTTGCCAAGGTGCACTGCATTCCTGGTGGGAGGAGTTCTGGGTCACTGGGGATTCTGCTGATAACTTTGCTGAGGGAGTCTGTCCGATGTTCTCCGATGATTGTCCTGTTTGTTCTTGTGTCACCACCATCACTTGTGTCGACGCGCGCTGACGATGTTGCGTGCACTTTTTGGCGTTTCCTGGATACGGTAGAGGTTTTCCATCCACATCCGTCTGAGAATAACATTCATTCACAAAATGTCTTCCTCTTCTGCATCTTGGACAGAGTGACCTTTCTGTCTTTGGCACTTGCACTTGTGCTTGTGGGCAGCTCTTCATGAGTCCAAATGCTCTGCACCTGTAGCATTGTCCTTCAGATTAATTGCTCTTCTTTTCAATGCTTGCTAAAACTTTGTCAATCTTGTTGATCTTCTCATACTGCGTTTGAAGCATTCTTTCTATTCTTTCTCCCAATCGTCCTTCCAGTTGTTCTTCCAACTCTCCTCGCAATTCTTGCTTCACGATGGATGCAACTTGCTGAGGTGTTCCCACTTTGCTGCATGCCTCTACCATTTCTGCCAGAGAAGGTCAACTGGGCATTGCACTGATGACCTGTTGGCAATCTGGATTGTCATTGGCATAGGCAAGACTTTTGATGAGATGTGGTTTAACCTCGTCTTCAGTCAGTTGTCGATCCATAGCTTGTGTGAGTTGATCTGTGAATGAAGAAAAGGATTCAGTGGGACCTTGTCTGACATTTGTTAAGAGGGTATCTTGCACTCCTGCTGGAGCAATCTGCAGCACTGCTCTTCGTGCTGCTTCTTTGATGTCATTCAGCACCTGTCTTGGAAGCCTCGCTGCTTGTTGTGTTGTATTGTTGTCTGGAGGATCATCTACTAACTGTGCCACTGTGAGGTTTGCGTTTGGTCTGCCTTAGTATCTGAGCCTCAGTTCTGTGAGAGATCTTCTCCATCTCGTGTCCCACATGAGATTCTGTGTGTCGGTGGGAATCATTGACAGAAAACATCTGATGTCATAAGGTGTTAAATCATACATGTTGAAAGTTCCCCTCAGAAGCTGCTTAAAATACTATTAATTCAGTCCATTGCCTCTGATATCTTTAGCTAATTCTTTGACCACCTCGTGATCCAGTCTGTCCCACCTTGGATTCTGACCCTGTGTATCATATGTTACTGGCATTGTGATGTCTCCTGAACCTTGCAATAAGTCCTTTTCTCTTCCTAATTATTTTCTAATATTTGTCCAATCCTTTGTTTCAATTGTCTCTTCTTCAGGTACTGCATTGCCATGGGTACCTGCATGTACAGTGGAGTTGTAGAAGTCATTGGTGTCTCTGGAATCTGCATTCCTCATTTTGTTGAAGTCTTGGGCCTTGCTCCTAAATTTGGAACAGGAATCTGAAATTCTTGTGCTGGTGTTTCCATGGCCATGCTTAAATATTGTAGAAGGTATTGGGCTGCACTCCTTGGCACAGTGATTGTTGGTTTCCAGCCTGATGAACTGGCTGCTGTTGCTGCTGAAAACATCCATGCTGGAACACCCTCTGAGGCAGTAATGAGTATTGTATCATCCTGTTGTTGTGCCTCATCAGAAGTGTCTTGAGCTTCATGAGATTCAGAAGTTGATGAAACTCCATTTGCTGTATTGTAGTTGTTTTCTTCGATTCAGATTTCTTTTTGTATGTAGTTGGAAAAAAATGTTGCAATGTTGCAGTCCTGCCACCAGATGGAGCTGTGGCTTGGCCGACCAAATCCGGCATTGTGTCTTGCCATGTGGTGATCTAACCACAAGGTGGCGCTGTCGCCCGCCTAGTTGACCGTGATAGCGCCGCGACTGCCATCGGCTCCTGCTCGGCTGACTGCAACGTTGCGATTTTGATTGAGACCGAGACTGTGTGATTTTTGACTGGGCTAGCAGTTGAGTTTGGATACATGTGTGTCTCCTCTGGACTGGAGACGTTGGCATCGAAGGGATTGGGACTGGAGGGACTGGGATCGGAGAGGGGGTGGAGCCCCGGGATGCGACCGAGCCCCGAACACGCCCCTTCCCTGCCTGTGTCGTCACAGGGGAGCGGACCCGCCTCCGACCACGCTCCGCCCGCGTCTTCCGCGCACGTGCAATCTCGGGAACGCCTCCTTCCTCCCCCAGATTGACATCACTGTCTCCGTCCCATTCCCCCTCCGACGTTTCCCCCCTAGCTTGATCCATTTTGGAATCCCCCTTCTCTTCCCCTGACGCTGTATCCGCACCCAAAACCGACGCACGCAATTCACTTTCGGCGCGTGCCCGTGCCGCGATTCGGGCAGATCTCCGCTTTACAACTTCCGGATATGGTGTCATCACCGCGCGCCTGCCGCGTCTCCCTACGGGTGCCGGCTGGGACTCTGTGGCCGG
>NW_005054678.1:206481-221744 GCF_000277835.1 Geospiza fortis | reverse complement strand
TCCCCCTCCCCCTCTGGTCCCACTTCGGCCCCCCTTCCCGACTCTGCTTTTTTCCCTCCACTACGACCTTTTGGCTTCTGCGAATCGGGAGGACACGCCTCGAGACTGGCAAAGTCCGATTCCTCGAATTCGCTTGGGGAAATTTCAACCCTGAGCTCTCCCGGGAGCAAGAGGGTGTCTGAGTCTGAGCCCGATGACCCTGAAGTATCTGGGGTTTTTGGACGCTTTGGGGATTCCGTGGGCTTTCGGAGTGATGAGGGAATCGGAGGTGATGAAGTTCTCTCCTACTCCCCTTCTATGGGAGCTATTTCTGTTTCCCCTGGGACAATTGGAACAAGAGCCGCCCTCCGATTGTGGCTTTGCTCCCCTCCCTCTGCCCCGTGGGAGTTTCAGCAACCTGCTGTTTGGCAATCTTCCCGGATTTAGCTGTGGTTGCTTCCAGCATTATCCGTGCAGACGGTAAAAGTTTCAAGGCTGTTTTATCTTTTCTTGTGGCCGAATTATAAAGGTGTCTGTTGATGTCCTGCCAAAATCCTACTTTGAACAACAGACGTGTCTCTGAGTACAGAAAATTAAAACATACCCACAGCAAAAGATTTCTAAGTTCTTTTGCTGAAATTTCCATCAGGTGTGCAGCTGCCACGCCTTGTAAGGCTGACAAAATCCTTAACTGTTCCCGGGAGCATGTACCCCGCATATTCTTAATTTTGACCTTCTTACCAAATCCGAGTCGTCGGGTCAGTCTGAAGTCTACCCGGTCACTGGCCAGCAGCTCACAGGAGAGAGGATCCAGGGTGCCTCTGGTTCCACTCTGGACTGGTCTGGTACAAGTCTTTTCGGCAGAAGCTCTCTGGATGGTCCTGAGAGTGCCTGCTGCTTCTCAGGCTGTTCTGGCTGCTTCCCAAGAGGCTTATCAGTGCCCTCCTGGAACGTGCCCAGCCAGCGGACGCCTCTTCTTGGGTAGATGGTTGTTAATTGCTGCCCCAAGATGCATAGGATGTCTCTGTTTTGACCTGTGCGGCTGAAGAATGAGTCTGGACTCCTCACTTTTTGGTCTTGAGTTGTTTATTAATTCTTATCTATAAAATCTTCTTTCTGCCCAGCAGAGGTCTGCTCTGCAGGGCAGCCACAGGCACTCTGACCGCCCCTGAGGTTGTGTTGGCCTTTTATACTACAAACTACGTATTGCCACTTGCCAACATCACTGCAGAAAATGGAGAACAAGAAGAAGAAGATAAAAGGCTAGACACACCCAGATTCCTCCATCTTGTCCCCATAACCCCCATACCAAAAATCCTAAAATCTACATTTTCACCCTCTGATAATTTTATTATTATACTATTCAAACTTCTGTGACTTTCAGGTCCTCATACAGAGCTGATAACTTGCTCCAGGGGTCATAATCAAATCCCCAGGTGTTCTGGGGTGCATGCCAGGGGTCTTCGAGCCTCCCAGTAGGGTCCTCGGCAACTCTGGACACCCGGAGGGATGTACTGAGTTCCAACATAATCTGATACCTAGACCCTGGGGAAATGACTTCTTTTTCCCATGGAAAATGGTCTCTGTTTGTTGCCGCTTGCCATGGCTGACAGTGGCGTGACAGGCTCAAAATTTGTAAATTTTGCGGGATTTCTCCAAAACTAAAGCTGCCAGCAACTAGGACCCTGCACGTACGTACAGCCCCAAACTCCACCTTTAATCTGATATCCAGACCCTGGGGTAATTACTTCTTTTCCCTATGGACAATGGCCTTCATTTGCAGCCACTTGCCCTGGCAGACATTGGTGTTCCAAGCTAGAAATTTGCAAACTTTGCGGGATTTCTCCAAAGCTAAATATGCCAGCAACTAGGACCCTGCAAGTCTTTAGAGCCCTTAACACCACCTTTCATCTGATACCCAGAGCCTGGGGAAATGACTTCTTTTTCCCATGGGGGAATCTCTTTCCCGTTCCCTCTGTGATGGAGGCAAATCCCATCCTCTCCTTGTCCTTCCTTTTTCAAGCAGTGTGCAGAGCACAGAGACCAGGGAGGACAAATCCCCATTGCAGAACCTTTTGTATGAGGCCATTTTGAGTACCTCCAGGTCACAGGAATCCAGTGGGGAGGGAAAACCCCAGAGATCCCACAGGAGGAGGGGCTGCAATTGCAGCCCAGGATGCTCTGAGGAGGAAAGACCTACCCTGTACCAGGAAGATGGACAGAGCTTCAGACAGAACTCGGAGCTGGTGGTTCCTGAACAGCTTCAGGATGGGGAGAGGCCATACAAGTGCTTGGAATGTGGGAAGAGCTCCAACCAGAGCTCCAGCTTTCTCACCCACCATTGGGGCCACACCAGGAAAAGGCCCTACAAGTGTGGGGAATGTCAGAAGAGGTTTCAGACCAGGTCCAATCTCCTCCTGCATCAGCAGATTCACACAGAGGAGAGGCCCTCCTGCTGCCCTGACTGCAGGAAGGGCTTCAAGCACAACTCCACCCTCATCACTCACCTGGTGCATCCACACTAGGGAGAGGCCCTACGAGTGTCCCAAGTGCCAGTGGGAAGAGATTCTCACAGAGCTTCAACTTAACCAAACACCTACAGAGACACCAGTAAGAAAAGCTCTGCAAGTGCCTAAGTCAGGAAGAGCTTTGTGTGCTGCTCCAACTCCATCCCCCACTGGAGGATCCACGTTGGGCAGAGCCCTGGTGACCAACCTTCCCCATGATATATGTTGGGACGACACCTGGCTGGTGGTCTCCACATCCTTCTGGATCCCCATAGGCACCTAGATGACTGCAGGGGCAGGAACACCCATCAGGACTCAGATTGACATCAGAAAATCATTAGGAAGAGCTGATTTGTTAAACCCAAAAAATGTCACCTGCTTTGTCCAATTATTTCTTCTGGTGATATCAGCAAGTTAAAGAAAAATATCTAAAGCCGCACCATTTTACTTGAACTTGAGGGTGAATTTGGGGTTCAGGGGAATATCTGGGAGGATTTGGGTGTTGCGGGGCTGTCCAGAGCAGGCAGATGGGGCTATAATCTCACAATTGTTCTGGCAGAACATGTCCACCTGAGCCCATCTGTTGTCCAGGAATTCTGGTCATCTGTCTCAGTCGTTGACCTGGGTGTCCTCTCCAAACTGCAGAAATCGCTGCTGAAGTTCCTGAGCTGCTCCCAGCTGTGGATGTTCCTGTCCACCAGCCTCTCCTGGTCAGTGCCACTGGGGGGCTGGGAGGAGGTCTAGGGGATCCTGGGGGGGGACTGGGAAGGGCTTTAGTGGCTCTTGGGGCCATTTGTGGTTCTCGGAGAGGGTTTGGGGGCCTTCTGAGGGGGAGACCCAGAGATCCCACAGGAGGAGGGGCTGCAATTGCAGCCCAGGATGCTCTGAGGAGGAAAGACCTACCCTGTACCAGGAAGATGGACAGAGCTTCAGACAGAACTCGGAGCTGGTGGTTCCTGAACAGCTTCAGGATGGGGAGAGGCCATACAAGTGCTTGGAATGTGGGAAGAGCTCCAACCAGAGCTCCAGCTTTCTCACCCACCATTGGGGCCACACCAGGAAAAGGCCCTACAAGTGTGGGGAATGTCAGAAGAGGTTTCAGACCAGGTCCAATCTCCTCCTGCATCAGCAGATTCACACAGAGGAGAGGCCCTCCTGCTGCCCTGACTGCAGGAAGGGCTTCAAGCACAACTCCACCCTCATCACTCACCTGGTGCATCCACACTAGGGAGAGGCCCTACGAGTGTCCCAAGTGCCAGTGGGAAGAGATTCTCACAGAGCTTCAACTTAACCAAACACCTACAGAGACACCAGTAAGAAAAGCTCTGCAAGTGCCTAAGTCAGGAAGAGCTTTGTGTGCTGCTCCAACTCCATCCCCCACTGGAGGATCCACGTTGGGCAGAGCCCTGGTGACCAACCTTCCCCATGATATATGTTGGGACGACACCTGGCTGGTGGTCTCCACATCCTTCTGGATCCCCATAGGCACCTAGATGACTGCAGGGGCAGGAACACCCATCAGGACTCAGATTGACATCAGAAAATCATTAGGAAGAGCTGATTTGTTAAACCCAAAAAATGTCACCTGCTTTGTCCAATTATTTCTTCTGGTGATATCAGCAAGTTAAAGAAAAATATCTAAAGCCGCACCATTTTACTTGAACTTGAGGGTGAATTTGGGGTTCAGGGGAATATCTGGGAGGATTTGGGTGTTGCGGGGCTGTCCAGAGCAGGTCGATGGGGGATTTGGGTGTTGCGGGGCTGTCCAGAGCAGGCAGATGGGGCTATAATCTCACAATTGTTCTGGCAGAACATGTCCACCTGAGCCCATCTGTTGTCCAGGAATTCTGGTCATCTGTCTCAGTCGTTGACCTGGGTGTCCTCTCCAAACTGCAGAAATCGCTGCTGAAGTTCCTGAGCTGCTCCCAGCTGTGGATGTTCCTGTCCACCAGCCTCTCCTGGTCAGTGCCACTGGGGGGCTGGGAGGAGGTCTAGGGGATCCTGGGGGGGGACTGGGAAGGGCTTTAGTGGCTCTTGGGGCCATTTGTGGTTCTCGGAGAGGGTTTGGGGGCCTTCTGAGGGGGAGAGTTTTGGGGGTCCTGGCCAGGCTGTGTGGCTTGGAGAGAATTTGGGTGGGTCTTTGGAGGAGATAGGAAGAGATTTTGGTGGCTCTTGGGGTCACTTATATTGCAGGGAGTAGTTGGGGGGTCCTGGCTGGGAGCTGTGGGGTGGTTTGAGGGGTCCAGGAGTGGCTGTGAGGCTGAGAGTTTTGGGGCAACTGCGACCCCCAGGTCCTCAAAGCTGTCACCAGACCCCACCCCCAAGGTGCTGCCAGGATTCAGGGGCTCCATGTTGGGGTTCACCCTCCCGGTGCTGCAGGAGAAGGTGAGGGCGGTCCCCAGGAGTCATGTGTGCCCCCTCCAGAGCGTGTGAAAATCCCGTGTTATCTCTACCCCTCCCAGGGAAAGAAAAGGAAAGAAAACCCAACCCCCAACAATGTGTGAACCGCCCCCCCACCCCCCCCATTCCGCTGTCACCCCCTTGTCCCTCCCCTGCAGGAGGGACCAGGGCCTGCCCAGCCCTGGGCAGGGCTCCTGCCCCAGCTCCTGCTCCCCCAGGAGGGAATCTAGGGAGGGGGCAGATGGGGTACACAGCCCTCGCCAGGGGATGACCCTGGCCCAGCCCCTTTGCTCAGCACCAAGCTGGGCTCAGGGCCACAGGAGGAAGAGGCCAATGGGAAGCAGATCCTGCAGCTGGGACAGTGCTTGGGGTCAGGGCAAGGTCCTGCCCTGCACACCTCGCTCAGATATGACCCTGCCCCGGGAAGGGAGCAGGACATTCCTATCCCCACTGGTCAGGGCTGGGAGCAGCACTTGGACCATGGATATGGAAATATTGGGAGCGACTGGGACCACAGTGAGGGCTACCAGGAGCAATCAGGAATGACGGGTGTGTGCTGGAGGTAACTGGGATTTACTGGGAATGGATGAGATCATGCTGGGAGCAGCTAGAACCATGCTGGGAAAACTGGGGTGACTGGGAATGAGCGTGCTGGGGGCAGCTGGGAGCACCTGGGAGTGTCTGGAATTATACTGGAAACAGCTGGGATGGTGCTTTGGGCAACTGGGAGCAACTGGAAGTGACTGTGTCTCCACTAGGGGCAACTGAGATTATACTGGCAGTGACTGGGACTATACTAGGGGCAACTGGATGCAACTGGGATCATACTGGGAGGAACTGGGAGCAACTGGAACCATGCTGGAGGCAACTGGGACCACACTGAGGGGGATTGGGATCATACTGGGAGTGACTAGGAGCATGCTGAGGTCAGATTGGATCATTTGTGGGGGCTCCTGGAATATACCAGGAGCAACTGGAACCACACTGAAGGTGGCTGGGAGTGGCTGTGGGCAGCTGGAATCATCGTGGAAGCAACTGGGAGGAAGTGAGTGACTGGGAGCAAGCTGGGATCAATTGGGATATACTGAGAGAGTCTGGGGGTCACTGGGATCATACTGGGAGTGACTGGAACCATGGCAATGGCCTGGCCTAGGTGATGTGGGGCCTCAGGGAGTGTAGAGAACACTGTGACACTGCAGGGCCTGATAGAACCAAGGGGACATTGGGACAGCCTGGGCCCACCCTGGCCATGGGGTGTTTCAGGAGCCCCGGGGTGCCCAGGGCAGCAGAGCCCCTGGCTCAGGGGCAGCAGCTCCATGGGACACCCTAGGCAAACAGGCAAGCAGGGGAAGCCCAGGGAGAAAAGGAAGCCCAAGGCCCAGCCTGCAGCAGCGGAGCTGTCACAGCCTGGCCCAGGGGCCCTGGTGGGGACAAAGGCTGCAGTGGGGAATCTGCTGTCCTGACCGACTCTTGCAGCCGGGCAGCCCAGCCAGCACCACAGCCCCAGCCAGCCCTGCCCAGTGCTCGGCACCAACAGGGCCACTGCCCAGCCCTTTGCCCACTCCACACCAGGAGGCCAAGGCGGCCTCTGTGGCCAGCAGAGCCCCAGACACAGAGCCTGCCGCCACAGGCACATCCAGCTGCTGCTCACTGTGTCAAGCAGGGCACACAGACGCACCCCCAGCACAAGAGGAGCCACATTCAGCTGCTCCTGAGGCAGCACAGCACAGTGCTCCTGCAGCCCTGCTCAGCTCCCTCTTTCCTGCCACAAAATCCCTTTGGGCAGCTTTCCTAGGGCTGCCAGACAGGATTTGTTCTCCTGAAGAGGAGACCTTCTCTCCTGAAGCTCAAGACTCTGTGAGATTCCTTGGAACAGTGTCAGGTAGACCACAGAAGATCCAATTTCCATGAAAAAAGAAAAATCACCTCAGGTACCTGCCTTGGAGAAGCCTGGGACTTCTACCTGGGATATCAAGTGCCTAAAGCTGAGAGGAAAAGAGACTGGCAGATGCAAGAAGGACCCTCCAGTGCATCTTGGCATAGAGAAATGCTTCCAAATGAGCCAAAATATCTTGCGATTATTCCTTGGAGGAATCTGGGGCTGCTTCCTGGCCTCTCAGTTTCCTCCAGGAGGTGTAAAGACTCTGGGACATACCTGGGAGGAGTCTCGGGTAGATTCCAGAGCAAAAATTTACCTCCAAAGGAGAAACAACAAATTGGATACATTCCCTGGAAGATTGTGGGCCTATGGTTATGAATTCAGGTCCCAAAATGAGAGATCAGAAGACTTCAGGAGAATCCTGTGAGGAATCTCAGCTGAGATCCAGAACAATACAGTTTCCGCAAGAGGGGAAAAATTACCTGAGGCAACTCATGGACAGGGACATCTTCCACCAGAGCTAGCTGCTCAAAGCCCCATCCAACGTGGCTCTGGATCTTTGCAAGGATGAGGCATCCAACACCTCCCTGGACAGCCTGTTCCTTGCTTTCACCACTCTCCGTGTAAAAAATCTGTGCCTCATGGTGGGATCTTCTTGGATGACAGTGTGAGGAGTAGAAGGCCAGCAGAGCTCATGGAAGGAAGAGACTCATTTAATGGCACTGCTGGCCTGGGCAGAATTACCACAGCTCAGAAAGGCCGCAGGTGGGGCAAGGGAAGCCAAAGTTGGGCCAGTGGTGAAGGAGCCAACAGGGCTGAGCTGAGTGCTTGAAAGAGGATCAGGAAGGAGGACTCCCTGTCCTTGCCTGCCCAGAGGGTTCTTCCCCAAGAGCTTTGAACCTACCTTCAAGTGCCTGAGCTCTTGATCCCCTTGGCCATGGCAGTGGTGTGCACCAGTGAGGTCTGTGAGGAGTCAGGTTGTCCTCATGGCACTGGCGCTGTGTCCTTACAGCCCTGGGGACACTGGGCACCATGACACTGCTGTCCTTCCCTGGGCACTGCCCATCACAGCCCAGGCTGCCTCCAGGGAGAACCCTGGGCTCTGGGAGAGACAGGATCTCTCGTCCCAGGGACCAGGATTCAAGCCTTGGCCCTTCTGCTCCATCAAACCAAGGGTTCGCTCAGCACCAGAGCCACCTGCCCAGTGCCTCTGCCTGCTGTAATCACAGCCTCCAATCATTGGTGCTAACAAGGCTCTGGCAAGACTTCATCAGGAAGGGTTTTGAGTGGCAACTCTTCATGCTCCAAGACACTTTGGGTTTTTCTTCTGACTTGGATTTATTGAGGACTGCTGCAATCTCCTCTCAGGATCTGAGGATTGTGGACTCAACACCAAATACACTCCAGGTTTCATTAAAATGAAGAAAGGCCTAATGAGTTGTTACCTTCCCAGCCCCTTTGTCAAGTCTTCAACGTGTGTACAGCTAATTTGAGAGGTTTAAGGATTGGAGATAAAGATTCCAATGCCCACTTTAAAGACATGATAACAGTATTGTGCAGCTGACACTGATCCAGGGTATCCTAAGGAGACCACTACAAACGGAAAAACAGTTCCTCGAGGCCCATCATGGGATGGACAATTCCGCCCATCCCCTCCACCTCCCGGCTCTTTGTCTCAGTGGCCATCTGGGACATGCCTCACTTTCTGTGATGTGAGACTTCTTCATTGAATTCTGTAGTGATGTTACTGTCATTATAGAGTACAACACAGCACAAAGTACCACGACTCCATCAGAAGGGTGCAAGAGAGGTTTATTATAGCAACATGTTGCTTTTATACTCTTTCTAGATATTTACATTCACTTAACATATACATTCACTGCCCATTGGTTATGGGAAAGAAACAAAGTTCTCAGTGGGTGACCAAGGAGCTGCGTCTGCGCGAAGAGAAAGCCCGGCTAGTGCCACGCGCACAATAGCAGCAGTCAGATGCAGACTGAGCCCTTCCCGGCATAAGAAGATAGGCTGCCTCAGTCCGGACTGAAGTGAAGCCTTCTGGCGCCAGCTGATGAGAGTCGCGTAATGATGGACAGGAGGCAGGCAGGTCACAGCAGCGGGGGGTTTATTGAAGGGGAAGGTGAGGGGCACAGACACGTAGGAAAGCTGCGGAGATCTGCCCGCAAGGGCGGGGACTGAAGCCACTTATAAAGGGTGGCCGAATGGAAGATTCTGGGGCTAGGGGAGTGGGCAGGGGGTGATGGGCAAGGGGGGTTGGCATAGCAATATAGGAGGGGTCAGAGGGTAACCAAGGAAACTAAGGAGGGGTTAAAAGATTGATATAAAAATCGCAACAAAAAGGCGGGAGTAACTAAGCAACTAGAAGACTGACAGGGGTGGCTGAGGGAAGAAATGGGGGAGGGGAGCCTGAGACAGGTGCCATCTTAAGCATATAGAACTTAATATAAAATAAGCTAAAAACATATAAAACATTTAACATTTAACATTGAACTAAGGAAACCCGTGAACCCTCGACCAAACAGCACACGCACCACAACAAGGAGCCACACCATTCTGTGAGCCAGCTAGAGTCTGTATCGCTTAACTTTCTTTCCTTCATCACGTCTCCATGGTGACAACCTTGGTGTCTTCCTCAGGAGAGATATGGGGCTTTCCTTTATTTTCAAGAGGCCTTTGCTGGCTCACAAGAACAGCACAGAATGTCTTTCCTACATGTTACAGCTCCTTTACACCAACTTCCACCTCCTTTCACCCTAGATCTGGCTGTTAATAGGCATGGAAGGATTTCTGCTGATTATGAAAAAGATCGTAATTAAAAGTAATAACAACAAAAATAGCCACAAAAAAAAAAAAAAAAAAAAAAAACACAAAACCCAAAACCACAAACAAAACCAAAACCAAAACAAACAAGTAAAAAAACACAAACCAAAAACCCCACCAAAACCCAGAAGTGAAACATGATAAATGGTGTAACACAACAAGTGACTCCTACATCCTCCACAAACGCTGCAGACAGGGCCTGCTCGGGCAGGGAGGTGCTGTTGCCCAGGGACCCCTGACAGCCCCACTGAGGTTTTGGGGGATGTCAGACGTCTCTGCCTCTCACCCTGCAGCTGCTGGCACACCACACTGGCCCCTGCACATCCCACTGTGCATCCAGGACTCTGCCCCACTGCAGGATCTCCATGTGCCTGTCACACCAGCTCCCACTGACCACCAGGCACAGGGACACAGAGATGGCAGGTCCTGGGGAGCACTGGGGAGGCCCTGGCTGCTGCTGCTGGGGGCACCTGGGGACCACTGCGGGTGGGCTGGAGTTCTGCCAACACTCACCTCAGCAAAGGACAGCAGCAGCATTCCCATGGGAGCAGGGTGAGGGCCCCAAAGCAGTCACTGGCCACTGCTTCAGGCAGGCTTCAGTCCCATCCCAGTGGAACAAGTGCCTCCCGACACATCTGGTTCCTCTTGAAAAATTCATGAATGGAAGTGGTGTTGTATTGCATCTAGCTGTCCCCTCCCATACCTGGTTCAGTGGGCTGTCCCACGGGTGGTCCCTCCCCATTGGCATCCCATTGGCCATGGTCCTCTTTCCCCGCCCCCTCTCCCCTGGACAAAACCCCATAGCAGGTTGTCTGGGGGTCTCTTTCTTCACCTGGGTGGCTGCACCACCTCACGTCCTGTCTCAAGCTAATAAACAGATACCTACACCCACGTGGAGGAAGAGTGCTCCTTGTCTTTTGTCCCTCGTCTATGCTGGTTCCGTGCTGGGCTTGGATTCGTGCTGGCCGGATTGGATTCATATAAGCCCAGAAACCCTCGGAACGCCGCAGCAGTGGCAAACCCGCAGTTGAGGCAGCCCCAGAGAACATGGGTATGCACAAATCCCATCGGGAGGCACAGGGAGTTCCCCTGGTCCCCAGCACCTGAAACTCCACTCTCTCCTCGCACATGGTGCTGCCATTCACCAGCCTGAGCCCTGTTTCCTGAAGCACAGGGAAAGGTGAGGCGGGGGGTGGGAGCTCCTGCCCCCTCAGCAGCCTGGGGAGGCTGCAGGGACAGCATGCAGACAGTGCCATCAGCCCTTCTGTCCCATGCCTGTGCCTGTCTGTGCCACACTCTGGGTGTGCAACCCCTCCAGTGAGTGCTCAGGTGTGCGATGACAGTGGCACCACTGGCACTCCAGCACGGTCACCCAACCTTCACCCCCTCTGGCAGCCACTGAGGGGGGCCCAGTACAATGGCAATGGTGGGTCCCTCACACTCTGCCAAAGTGGCATTTGGGGGGCATGGCAGGGACTCGTGAGGGCAGGCGAGAGGGCGCCAGAGCAGGAGCCAGATTTGGACTGGGAGGGGACACCAGGACACTCCAAAAATCCACCCAAGTTGTCCCACCACCCTCCCCAGGCCAGCCCAACTTCACCTCCAGGATATTTTGAAAGTGCCTCAAAAGTTGTGCACGGTTTGGGGGACAAGGGTGATTTGCGGAAACAAAAAAACTCCACAACTTTTGTGAAAGTTGTAGAGCTGGTATGTTTATTACAGCGCTGGACGCATGTGGGAATTGTTCCCCTAAAATGATATGCATACCTCTGGGAACTCCAGATCTTTTATTTCCCTCTCAAATACATATGCAGGCAATTTCACAATAGGTTCATACATATTCATTCTACTGATTTCGTGTGACATTTGCCAATAATTCTTCTTTATCAGAAAGAACTCCTGGATCAGGTTACCCTACTCTGTCTGCCCCCCCCCACCCCCCCTTAAACAGCAAGCTACAGACTTAACTCAAAGATGTACATTTCACCTAAATCAAAATGGATTTCTACTCTGGAAAATTTCCACTCTGCCTCAAGGGGGAGGAACATCAAGACCCCCTCACACCCATGTCTCAGTATCTTCAAGCCCAGCCAGGAGCAGCAGCAGGGCCAAGGTTGACAAATTTCCCCCACACTGATGACACAGCCAGACACGTGGAAGGCTGCCTCAGGCTTTATTGTCCACCAGCATCCCAGGAGGGAACAGAAAATCCACATGCAGACGCTAAGTCTGTAGGCTCACAATGGTTCCTTCCATGGGGTTCTGTCAAGCCATAGTAGAACCTTGGTGCCATATTGTTCCATAGCCTCACAATGTTCTCCTGGGTTCCATGAGGTCCCTCTGTGACACACTGCAGCCTTGGTTCCATGAGGGTCTCTTGGGTTCCATGAGGGTCTCTTGGGTTCCATGAGGCTCCACTAAGTCTCATTAGAGTCCTGTTTCCATTGGGTTCAATAACCTCACAATGCTCTCCTGTGTTCCATAAAGCCCTGCTGTGACACATTGGAACTGTGGTTCAATGAGGCTCTGTAAACTCACTAGGGTCTCTTGGGTTCCATGCTGCAAGCTTTTTCACATGAGTTCCATCGACTGACAGTGGCCATCTGCATTCCGTGAGGTCCAGCTAGATCACATCAGAGCCTTGCTTTCATGAGGTTCTAATCCCTCACTAGGGTCTCCTGAGCTTCATGAGGCCCCACTGTGTCACACTGGAGCGTTGGTCCCATGAGGTTCCAAACCCTCTCACTATGGTACCTTTGGTTCAATGAGGTTTCTCTGAGTCACAATAGAGCCCTTGTTCCATTGGGCTCCAAAACTGTAGGAAATAAGAAAAGCCTTACGGAATAAGGACCTTTTTCACCTTTGTTCAACTCTGTTCACTTCTGTTCACCAAAAGGCACTCTGGGAAGGGTTCAGCCATGGGTTGGATGGCCGGAGAGTGGGTTGGTGGTCACCTGGTGTGTGAGGCAGGAATTGGCTGGGGAGATGCGTGGACACCACATGACCTGAGAGCTGACTGGATCAAGGGACATGCCAACAGCGACACTGCAGTGGCAGGCAGCCAACGCGTGCTTGTTTGGGTTAAGTTTTGGTGAAGTTTTGAGTATAAAAAGGCTCAGTTCATTAAAATAAATTCTCTTCTTTGGAGCAAGCAAGGAGCTCTGTGTGTCTTTGTTCCCCATGCCTATGGTACAGATTTGGGGTTCACTCCCTGAAAAACACCAATTCACCCAGAACTCTAAAACGAGTATGGACCTGTATGAACCAGCATCAACCAGTACAGACTGGCATAGGCCAGTATAGACCAGTATGAACCAGTACAGACTGGTAAGGGCTCTCCCAGTCCCTCCCAGTCTGCTTTTAACCCTTCCCAGTGCCCTTCCAGTATAAACCAGTAACCCCAAATTCCCTTTTAACCCTTTTTTTACCCCCTTTAAACCCTTCCAGTTCAAACCAGTGCCCTCCCAGTATAAACCAGTACAAACCAATACACACCAGTCCCCTCCCAGTGCTCCCAGTCCACACAGGCTCCAGCAGATGTCCACGTTGGGATTGGCCACCAGGATGATGCTGGTCAGGGACAGCACCTGGGCGGGTGGCACCCCCTGTGCGGCAGGTAAATCCCAGTTCAAACCAGTATAACCAGTACAGCCCCAGTAAATCCCAATTTCATCCCAGTAATATCTAGTACCATTAAGGGCAACACCTGGGCATGGGATGGCCCCTGCTGGACCATGCCAGGTCCAAACCAGTACAAACCAGTATAGACCAAGTAAATCCCAATGCCCTCCCAATCCCCTCCCAGTGCAGCCCAGTAACCCCCCAGGGATTTCCCAGTTCATCCCAGTAACTCCCACTGACCTCCCAGTATGGCCCAGTTACCCTCCCAGTTCAAACCAGTAACTCCCAGTTCATCCCAGTCCCTCCCAGTAACCCCCCAGTTCAAATCAGTGACCTCCCCCAGTATAAACCAGTCACCTCCCAGTATGGAGCAGTAACATCCCAGTGACCTCCCAGTCCCTTCCAGTCCAAAACCAGTATAAACCAGTAAAAAAATCACCCTTCAACCCCTATTTATCCTTGTTTAAAATCCTTTAATCCCCTCCCAGTCCCCCCCTCCCCCACCCAGTACAAACCAGTACAAATTGGTACCCCCAGTAAGGTGTCCATGGATTCCCAGTACTGCCTCAGTTTCTCCTCCTGCTGCTGGTGCCAGGCAGAGTCTGGGGGGGATGGAGCTTATCTGCCCATGCTGGGACAGGGAACTGGGATGGACTGGGAGCACTGGGAGGGACTGGGCAGCTTCTGGGCACTGGGGGTCACTGGGAGGAGACTGGGACTAACTGGGAGGGACTGGGATGTGGCTGGGAGGGACTGATGGCAACTGGAATATACTGAGAAGGGGTTTGTGGGCACTGGATGGGACTGGGATGTACTGGGAGGAACTGGAAAGTTACTGGTGGACACTGGGGGGTCCTGGGAGCCACTAGGAGGAGACTGGAAGTAACTGGAAGGGAACTGGGAGGTCTGGGAGGGGAAACTGGGAGCACTGGGACAAAATAGGAGGGGAAACTGGGAGCACTAGGACAAACTGGGAGGGGATTGGTTCATACTTGGAAGGACTGTGAGGATATTGGGGAGGACTGGGAGATATTGGAAGGGATTTAGAGAAACTGGGAGCAGTGCAGAGTACTGGGAGGGAACTGAGAGGGACTGGGAAGCACTGGGGAAGAACTGGGAGGGATTGGTGGGCACTGGAAGGGACTGGGAGCACTGGGATGGACTGGGATAAACAGGGTGTTCTGGGAAGGGAACAGCAATAAACTGGGAAGATACTGGGGACATTAGGAGGCACTGGTGGCAACTGGGATGGACTGGGAAGGGGTTTGTGGGAACTGGAGGGGACTGGGAGGGACTGGAATATACTAGGAGCTACTGGGAGGAGACTGGGATGGACTGAGAGAAACTGTAACAGACTAGAGGGGATACTGGGAGCACTGGGATGTGACTGGCAGAGACTGGGAATTGGTTTGTGTGGACTGAATAGGACTGGGAGGGACTTGAACATACTGGGAAGTTACTGGGTGGTAATTGGTGGGCACTGGGAGGAGACTGGGAGTAACTGGCAGGGCACTGGGAGGGATTCATGGGGACTAGAATGGACTGGGAGAAACTGGGTGGGGACTGGGAAGTTACTGGGTGGTTACTGGTGGGCACTGGGGGGTACTAGGAGGGTACTGAGACTGTGAAATACAAAGCTGTGTTTCGTGTCAGGTACAAAAAGGTGACGTGTGTATTTGTGAGTGCACCGACAGTGGGAGAGCTGTGAATTCTAATAACAACTGAGGAAAATGAAGCATGGAAAAAGGCCTTTGAAATTAACCCTAGTTGACTTAGGAGCATTGGAATTAAAGCGTTAAAGATGTTGCTTTTTGCTTATAGTTAATCCATAAAGAGCTCTGCAACAATAACCTTTTGAAGTATAATTTAAAATATTACTTGTATCCTTGAAACTATAGTTTTGGAAAATATATAAAGGAAATATGCTTATCTCACACCCTATTGAAGCAAAGAAAAACAGGTTGAGAAAGGAAGATGAACGCCACCTCCAGGGTTTATGGTTTCGACCAAGGGAAGCTGGACATCACTGTTATTAGATT
>NW_005054678.1:200263-205827 GCF_000277835.1 Geospiza fortis | reverse complement strand
GTACACGGCGGCAGGCGCCGCTCTCCGTTCTCCGCGGCAGGCCTCAGTGCTGGCGTGCGGCAGCGCAGCACCAGGGAGGTGATGAGGGGGAAAACGCGGGGTGGGTGAGTGTGTGTGGAATTAATCCACGATGTCAGAGGTTTATGTCCAAAAAGGAGACAGAGGAGTCCTGTAACTTTATTCGAATAAAGGGAGAGGCCATGGGGCATTTCCCGTGGGGTCTCTCAGATGGTTGAAGGATGCAGCCTCTCTTTTATCTTCAAGCCCCTGCTGCATCACCCTCTTCCTTTTTCCCACGGCTGAGGTAATCAGAAGGTACAGACTTACCGAATCGCCTGCTCTATGCATTTTCCCCCCCGTATGCACCCCCTTTCATTATATAAAAGAAAGAAAAACCTACTCATTATTTGACTAAGTCTTTGTTCTCATGCTCTAGGTTCAGTAATTTAACAGGGCCTTGGCTGAGCAACAACCTGTGTTGATCAGTAACATTCTCTAGAGCTAATAGCTTATTTTGTTACTTCCCTATCTCTGAGTTCATGGCCCTATCCCCAAGCAGATTCACACGGTCTGTTTGTAAAGACACATTCATCTTATTTCTTTCAATCCTTCCTCTTTTATTTTCTTAGTAATTACCTTTACAAACTTTAAATACCATTGATTTAATCTTTTCTTCCTGGGTCTTCTTTGACCCAATGACATAATTCTCTGTACTTGAGTTGTTTAATTTTCCACAAACTCCTCCTTTTTATGCTAATAGATAATATAATACCATCTGATGTTGAAATGTTCCATTTCTCATCTGACTGGATTTCATTCCATCTGCCTCAATATTTGCAACAATCATAAGAAGGGCAATTGGGGGTCCAACAGTCTAAACCCAAAGGTAAGGTTTATTCACAAATGTTTTTTCCTGCATTTGTGAATAAATGCCCCGTCCTTTTTAGGCAATAAATACCTCTTTCAGAACAATGAAGTTGCCATGGAGTTCCTTCCTCATCCCAAAATCCCATTCCGTTATGGACCTCACTCGGGATGCTGACCCACCATTTAAGTTCGGCTTGGCTGGCCACCCATGGCCAGCTTTCAGGTCCTCGTGCCCCTCCTGACCCAACAATTGCTAAGGTTAAGAACTTTTGCTACTTCTTCTCCTTAGGCTGCAAATTGATTCTCCCACATCCGGCCCAACCGTGACTGACAATACAAACTATTAAGGAAAATATTCTAATAGTGTAATCTAATTATTTAGTCAAATTCTCACATTGTCTTCCCCACCACCTGTGGCGACCAAAGGCACAGAAACAATTTAACATAAAGAAAACAGCGACAGTAAGGATTGTGCTACCATCTCTGGCTGGAGATGGCAGAGGAGGGTGGCCAGGATTGCAGAGGATTCCAGCAGAGGATGTGTGGGCAGGCACAGGGGCTTGGCCCGCTGTGGAGCCCTGGCTGCTGCTGCGTTGCCTTCAGGGCAGGCTCGGGGGCGGCCTCCCATCCTCGTGCTGCAGGTGGGAAGTGCAAATCTCCGGGGCTTCAGAGCTACAAGCTTTTTCATTCCCAACTGCCCCATTTATTGGTGGAGACTCTTTCTTGTAACTTGATTGGAGGTCAGGTGTTGCCATGCCACAACGCCTAAGCTACAAGCTTTTTCATTCCCAACTGCCCCATGCAAGGGAGATGTGCACGCCTTCTTTCTACCTGTCTTAGACAGCAATACAGAGGGGGGAAAAGGGAAGAGAACAGAGGACATCTAAACTAGAATAACATAACTATACATCACTAAAGCTTTTCTTAATATTCACACAATAGTCATCCCTTAACTGCAAGAGCCAATCATCTCATTATCTACCTGTAACAGTGTCTAGGGGATGGTTTTTTTATCACGTATAGTTTTTGGGGTTCATTGTTTTGGTTTTTGTCCGGGATGGTTGCTGCTCCGGGAGTATTGCAGTGAGTGGGAGCCAGGTTGGGGTTTCCAGAGAGAGTTTGGGGCAGGGTGTGGGGCAGCTCCTTTCCTTCCCAGCCAGCTGTTGGAGTGGCCACACTGCTGGTGTTTCTGACCGGAGATCCTGCTGCTTCTGTGGGTTCTGTCTGTTTCTTTTTGTTTCTTTTCCTTTGGCACTGTGACCGGGCTTGCTGGCTTGCTTCTCTGCTTCTCTGCTGCTTGGGAGCCCAGAGCCGGTGCATGCTGTGCCAGGAGTGGGAACACCCTGTTCCCCACCAGGGGCTGCCTCCTCTGCACAAGTCCAGACCCCAGGACCAGCCCTTGCCGGTGAGAAATCACAGGGAACGATTCCCTGTCCAGCCCCACTGTTCTCTGCCACTGCTTCAGAGCTTCTTGACAGACTGTAACCCAACACCTGGACACCCCACAGCTTCGGGCAGGGCCCTGGAGTTTCTGCTGCCTCTCTCTTGCTGCCCCGGGTAAGCCTGCCCTACCATTCCAGCTTGCTGCTCCTGAAGTTCTGGCTATAGCTCCTGTTGCTCTCCAGAGGGGGCACGGGGACCAGCTGCCCTGGGGGGTTTGTAAAGGAAATCCCTTTTCCATCCATTAATTTCAAAATTATAATAATTATGAGGGAAGGGGGTTGTATTCTCCATTCCTAGATTCCAGCCTTCCTTGGCCAACACATCTTTCAAACCTTGGTGTTAGCACAAACCAAGCAACCTTTAGGAGATTTTTTTGCCATACCAAAAATACCCAAGGCAGGACATCTTGAGGAAGGCTTCTGCCAATCCTCAGGAACTCCAAGGGCTCCCTGCATGGAGCTGTTTCAATATTTGTAAGGCTGGAGGCTTTGGTATCCGTCTCTGGCAGCCTGGAGGAGTGGGGGAGCCTGGAGATGAGCAGGGTCCAGGAGATGAAAGGGTCGCCAAGAGAGGGGTGAGCCTCAAGTGCCTGGAGTGGGGGGACCCCTGGGAGCCAAAGCAGAATTAAGGGAGAAGGGACTTGTGGGACCTGCAAAACCCTCCAGGCATCCCAAAGCAGGACCCCCAAGTGGGAGAATCCACAGGACCCCCAGCAGCCCCAAGAAGGGGGGCCTCAGAACCTCAAAGTGAGGAGATTAGAAAGGGAAAGGCTTTTTTGGGATTCACTCTTGATTATTGGAGGTTTTATGGACACCAGACACCTGGTGACTTCTAGAGATGGACTTGGGCAGGAGAAACACCCAACCCAAGGCACTCACACCTTGTTTACCCCAAAACCCAGGATTTCTCATGCTCAAAGCTTGGCCAGATGGAGAAGGAGGCTGCGAGGAAGATGCCCTGGGACTCCTTGGCAGGTGAGGAGGAAGTCAGTGCTCCTTTCCCCCTCTCCTGCTCCATCTCCCAGCCCAGCATGGCCCCCGGCTGCAGGACAACCCCACTGCCAACACTGTCCCGCCGGCCACACATTGGGAGTATCTCTTGCCCCTTCCCTCTGGCACAGAGCAAATCCCATCCTCTCCTTGTCCTTCCTCCCCCAGACAAGGAGCAGAGGATGGAGACCAGGGAGGACAAATCCCTGCAGCAGGACCTTGTGGAAGAGGCCATTTTGAGCAACTCCACAGTGCAGGAATCCAATGGGAAGGAAAAGCCCCAGAGATCCCACACGAGGAGGGGCTCCAAACCCAGCCCAGGATGCTCTGAGGAGGAAAGACCTACCCTGTGCCAGGAAGGTGGACAGAGCTTCAGCCAGAGCTCAGACTTGGTGGTCACTGAGCACCATCGAAGCAGGGAGAAGTCATACAAGTGTGGGGAATGTGAGAGGAGCTTCAGCCGTAGCAACAACCTGGCCCGTCATGAGAATATCCATGATAATGAAAAGCCTTGCAAGCGCTCTGAATGTGGGAAGAGCTTCAGAGAGACATCCAAACTAAACCAGCACAAGATAAATTGCTCTGGGGAACAGCCCCATGTGTGTGAGGAATGTGGGAAGAACTTCAGCCGGAAATCCAACCTGGTCCGCCACGAGAGGATCCACACTGGGGAGAGGCCCCACAAATGTCCCAAATGTGGGAAGAGCTTCAGCCAGAGCACCCACTTGGATGTCCACCAGTGCATTGACACCAGGGAACAGCCAAACAAGTGTGAGAAATGTGGGAAGAGCTTCAGGAAGATTCACAACCACCTGTGTGTGGAAACCCCAGTATGTGACAGCTACAAGTGCTGGGAATGTGAGAAGAGCTTCAACCAGAAGTCCCACCTAACAGTCCACATGCGCACTCACACTGGGCAACAGCCCTACAGGTGTGAGAAATGTGGGATCAGCTTCAGCGATCGCTCCAACCTGAACCACCACCGGAGGACCCACATTAGGGTACGGCCCTACTTATGTGAGGAGTGTGGGAAGAGCTTCCGCAGGGGGTCTCACTTGACCCAGCACCAACAGAGGCACTGGTAAGGAAAGCTCTGCAAATGCCCTGACTGCAGGGATTTTGGGGCATCCCACATTTTGGAAGTGGTTTTGGGGTCCTCCCCAATTCTTGGGGGGTTCCTGAGAACAGCTCCATAGAGCCCCATTGCCAGGGTGGTTGTCTTGGGCACGAGCTCAGAGCTGTAGCCAGAGTCTGTTGCCTCAGTGTTGGAGAGCAGAGAAATGATGAATGGTTCCAAACATCTCCAGTGTGAATTGGGGGGTCAGAGCAAGTTCTGTGTAGGTGGGATGGCTGCTGCCCCATCCGCAGCCACTGCAGCCTCTGGCCCAGCCCCAAAGTGGCTGCCAGGCCCATGGCACCCCAAAAATCCCACATGTGAGAGGGACCAGAGCAGGTAAAGGCCATGACACGGGTGTGACACTGACACATCCCATATCAGCTGAGATGACACTAGATCCAAAGCCATGGCTGTGGATATTTCTCTCCCTCTCACTCTTCTCCTGACTTCTCAAGATCTGAATAACTTGAAGTTGGACGGGTTAGAGTTTGCTGAGTCAGTGCTTTGTGAAGTGCCTTACCATAATTCCAGGTTTAATATAAGTTACAAGCTAAATTAAACACTACCCCTCTGTAAATTGTTAAGCATTAAGTTAGGTTAAATACTGTTAAGTGCTGTTCCTTCGCTAAATTGTTATGTTTAAGGTATAAGTTAAGGTTAAGGTATAAGTTAAGGTTAAGGTATAAGTTGAGTGTTTGAGTGCTGTTAAGCTTTTAGGCCATATTCCTTTTATCCTTGCCCTCACTGTCCTTTTGTCAGATGCACCTAAACACACACGGACAGTTCTCGGTTCGTTTCTGGTTTGATTGCCTGGATTTTGTTTTGTTTTGTTGTTGCTTTGTTTCTTTGCTGTGCCTGAAGTCTCCAGTCACAGGTAGAGTGACTCTTCCCAAAGAACTTTGTCGTGCCTCACCACCTGTGCTTCTAATTGGTGATTTTTGTCAAATATGCTAATTTGCTAAACTTATAAACTATTTACCCCTTGGTGGGGTGGGCATTTTGTGGACATCTTCCATATTTGCCCCTTGGAGGCCTCCAATAAAGACCAGCCTTTACATTACCTCCTATACTATCTCCAAAGGGTGTTATTTCATTTCTAAGGCTTTTAAGGCATCAGTTTTTCTGGCATCTCAGATGGGACTGGATCT
>NW_005054678.1:198829-200213 GCF_000277835.1 Geospiza fortis | reverse complement strand
ACTTTTAAGAATTTCTGTGCAGTGACCTGAGGGGTGAGCAACCATGGTCCCAGGCCCCCACAGGAGGTAACATAAAGGCAGCTCTTTTTGTTGTGTAGTGTGAAATTGTGCATTTGTGTGTTTTCGGGAAAATCAAGGCTCTTAGAAACCAAATTGTGACATTTTACAGGATCCCACCTGTTTTGTAAGGTTTGTTAGGCCACTTATTCTGTCCCAGCGTGGTGAGGGAATTTGCTTTTGGGGTTGTTTCTCAAGGGTTTTTTTTTTCCCTTTCATCACTTTTTCTAACTCTTCTACAGCCACAGTGGGCGAAGGCAGAGGCAGAATCCAAAGGCTGATGTCACCTTTGTAGCTGAAAGCTGAGACCTTTCTTCCAACCTTTAAATTATTAGGAATTAGGAAAACACTGTGTGATTCATCACTCACTCTATTTGCCAAATGCTTCTAAGAAGGATCTATTGGAATTTTGCAAAGTGTGGAGAATAACAGATAGTTGAGGATAGTTTACTGAATTAAATTTTAAAAATACCTTCTGCATCCCTGTGAATAAGAAAGGCCAAGGACTGAGCAAAGGAAAGAACGTAAAAATATGGACTAATTCTGAATATGCATTTAATGTTTTCGGTGAGGTCATCTGGAAAGAAAGAGGACTGGCAACTGTTCAAGGCCATGGAATTGAACACACTGAACAGATGCATGCACTGCTACAGAGTATTTAGAAATCTAGAGAAACAGCCTTTATACATTGCAAGATTCATCAAAATGGGGAAGCAACTCTTCAATTAGAAAATCATTTTGTTGATAAAATAGTAAAAGAAGCAAGAAAAGGGATCTTAACAGTGGTGCCACAGAAGGAAATCAGTTTGACAAGGTTTGCCCCAAAATGTGATCAACAGAACCATCAGTTTTCTGGCACAAAGGTTGAAATCAAGGAAAGTGAATGGACTGTTACATCAGAGGGACAGACTGTAGTCCCACCTCAGCGAGAACATAAAAAACACTTGGAGGGCAACAAGAAACCTTTTGAAACATCTGAAGAAAGCAGTAACAGAAAGGGAAAAAACTGATACTGTACAATCTGTAACAAATGTGAAATCTTCTGTAGAACCCACCCAAACATGAGCAAAAGAGTTGTGTTAGAAATAACAGAGGCAGGGGATTCTCCTGGACATTGTTGGCAAATAAATTCTACTGAGTTACCACCCAAAAAGGATACAGGTATGTATTAGGCTTAGGTGATACCTTTAGTGGACGGTCTGAGGCTTACCCCTGTTGCACCAACACAACAAAAGGAAGTGGTGGATATTTTACTAAATCATATAATTCCAGTGTTTGGGGTTCCTTTGGAGTTGGTCCCCCTGTGATTGGAGATGTTAGTCAAATG
>NW_005054678.1:178356-198786 GCF_000277835.1 Geospiza fortis | reverse complement strand
AAATGGTAAGACTGCATGTGTGACTGGAACCCTCAAAGCACAGATTAATAAGATTTGTTGGAAACATCCATGACATGAGTTCAAGTTTTACCCAGAGCCTTACTGAGAATCCAGATACAACCAAAGTGTTGCAGTAAGGTAGAAAAATTATTAAAAAAGGCCTCCTAAAATCAGGCCTGCTCTGTTAGATCAGTGACCTTGTCAAGCTAGCACTTTGCAAATTCCCATGTGAAAGCAATCCTGGTTTGAAGAGTTCTTAACATAACAATTTATTCCTGGGTGAAAAACAACTAGCACCTGCATAAACATTAAATCTATCCCATGAGAACCAGAGAAGAAAATATGTAAACAATTTAATAGAGAGATTTGATGGACAAGTAAAGTATCTCTTACTAACCAATAAAGTAATTGGAAGAAAGCTACTAACCCAATTGGAATCACACACAAGGTATGTAAAACTGTATAAAAACGAGTTACTTGAATAAAGAATAAGCTTTTTCACCCTGAAGAAAATAAAGTCTCATATGATTTATTCCGATACCAAAGCAAAAAGACAACATAAGTCCTAATGAAACATCGCATGGCAGGCCATATCAAATTGTATCTATTATATATATATTATATATATAATTTACGTATATATATAATTATATATATATATTCTTCACAGGAGGAATTAATATATGAGGGGAAAAATTAACTTACAGAGGGATTTAATTGTTTGAAATTCCACTTTGCAGAAGCTCCAGAGATTTGTCATGTTATCCAGAGAAATCTCTGCTCCTGAAACAACTGGAAAACAGAGACTGACACAAATGAGGATGATGTGGTTTAAATTGTTCTTTTTGTGCTTGTTATCTGCACAGTTGGTAACCGTAACTCAAGTTTGGCCCCAAAATTTGCACGTAAATGTAGCCCAAAATGTATCCAAAAGCTCTTCATAAGAACAACTTGTCAGGGTGATACTGGATATGTGAGAATCTGGCCTGGTAAGTTTGCCCCTAGATAAAGATCAGGCCTGTGCTCTTGGGGCTGTAATTCTACACATAATATTTGATCACATTAAGGATTATTGGACACGCTGAAAGGCAAAACTTCAAATGCAATTTCAGCCTTACAAGAAGAAGTCCATGATTTTTCTGGTATAGTTTTACCAAACAGGATAACTTCCAATTTCCTACTAGCCACAGAATTATTAACACTGTAGTTGTTCTTATGTAGATCAGAGTGAAAGAATTATTAAAGATTTGGTTGAAATTTGAAAGCAAACTCAAAGTCTACACCAGGTAGCTTTCAAAAGTCTTGTTGAACTTTGGATATATCTTCAGTACACTCTCTTCGTGGTTACTGAACTGGACCTGAATAAAAAGTGTATAGTTGACATCTGTATTATATGATGGTGTGGTTAAATATGGAGCAAACTAGACAACATAGTCTCTAAAAAAGAGGAATTATGCAGAATTTTTGCCTTTTTTCTTTTATGTAGTCTCTGCATTCTTTACTCATTTACAATAACAAACTACAGAGCTACATTTGTAGCTCTGTAGTCCGTTATTGTAGTTTAGCTTCATTATTTCCCCACACAGAAAGACAAAACACATTTCAAAGCCTCTATCGTATCTTGGTTCTCCTTAGAAACCAAGGTCAAAACCAGCTCTTCAGGACCAATTTTCATAAACAAAGTACAGTCCTGTTGGAGGGTGTCCTAGGGTGACTTTATGATGCTTGTATCCCCAATCATGTGGTGTGTCTATGCTGGATATTCTATTCTGTGCCTTCAAGACTGGCTCAGAGCAAAGGCAGGGAGTAGAAGCACAGAATTTTTGTTATCAGCCTCACTCACTCACTCCTCCACATTTGGCTAGACTGTTGATGTCTAGGCATAGACGGGGCAGAACAACACACTCCTTTTGCTTTTTCCTTAGTTAGTTTAGCTAGCTGAGGCAGTCTGAGTTTTCCCTGGACTGTTTTTCTTTCCCTTTTTCTTAGAGCCATTTGAACCTGCTCCAGACTGGGACCTGGGGAAACACTGAGAGCTCAGACTTTGCAGCCTTCTGGGGCCTTCTCTGCAGCCTTTCCCAGCGCCGAAGGGACCAAGAACAGAGCGACCACCCACCAGAGAGACTTTCTGAATTTGTCATCTCTTCAGAGCAGCAAATGAGTGTTGTCATCTGGTATTGTTCATTTTGTGTTCTGGGGAGTACTTTACCTATTAAATAAACAGGGTTTTTTTCCACTTCTCTCTGAAGAAATTCATCCCGAACTGATTAAAGAAGAGAGGCTGTGTAGGTTGGCTTTCTGGAGGGGCCCCTTTTGGAGGCTTTCTCCCAGATTTTCCCTAAACCAAGACCACAGTGGGGGAAGGCTTAGAAGACCCAGGGGGGAATTGCATCGCCACTTGCACTCCTAATTGGTGATTTTTGTCAACAATGCTGATCTGCTAAACTTGTAAAACTGTATTCACCCTTTGTGGGTGTGGGCATTTTGTGGACATTTTTCTTATCTACTCCTGGCGGTCTCCAATAAAGACCAGCTTTTATATTACCTCCTATACAAATATTCTCTCCAAAAGGTGTTGCTTTATTTCTAGGTTCTTTAAGGCCTCACACAGTGGGGCCTCATGGCATGCAGGAGACCACCATGCCATAATGATATCTTGGGGAGCCAAGTGTCAACTGCAAACACAACAGGGCCTCATGGAACACAGGTGCCACTTGAATAGTGCCCGGGCACATGGAATTCAGTGTCCATTGTGACACAGCACAGCCACATGGAACTCAGCAGAACATTGTGACAACATGGAATCTCATGGAACCAAAGCTCTACTTTGACAAAGTGGGGCCTCCTGGGATACAGGTGCCACTGGGATGTTGCCAGTGCTGGTATAACCCAGTGCCCATTGTGACACAGCGCAGCCTCATGGAGCTGTCTTGGGGATGGTTCATATCCCATAACCATTTTGGGGTTTCTTTGTTTTGTGTTCATAATGGTCATTGCCTCCCCTCCCCCAGCTCTGAGAATATCACAATGGGTGGAGGGGCAGCCTGGGATCCTGTGGGGGCTGGGGGCCAGAGGCTGCTCTTCCTTCAGGTTGGGGTGATCAACTCAGCAGCCATGCAGCCCAGTGCATCTGATTTGAGATACTGTTGCCCTGCAGTTTTGGCCTTTTGCTTTTTTCCTCTTGTTTTTTTTTTTCTCCTTTGGCACTGTGACTAGGGTTGGCAGTTTGCTTCTCTGCTCCTCTGCCACTTGGGAGCCCAGACTGGTGTGTGGCGTGCTGAGACCTGGGAGCTGGGAGCACCCCTTCCCCTACCAGGCTGCTCCCTTTGCGTGATGACCCAGCCTCAGGACCAGCCATCACCAGTGAACCATGCAAAGGAGAAATCTCCCACCCAGCCGCTGCTGTTTTCTGCCACTGCTTAATTGAGGGGGTTTTGCTACACTATAGTGCAACACCCTGCATCCATCAGGACAGCCCGCTGCTTCTGCTTCTGCTCCTGCCACCGCTCCAGGGTTAGTGCTACACTTTCATTCACCGCCCCCGGGGATATGCTCCTCTCTGTTCCAGCTGCCACTCCGAGGTTCCTGCTACAGTCCAGTTTGCCCCTGCAGTGGCGCTGAGACCAGCGCTCCCCATGGCTTTGGCGAAAGGAGCCCCTTTTCTCTCCCTGCCGCCACCAGAGCCACCATTGCCAGTGGAGAGGGTGCTGAGCTCGTGCCACAGCGCCCCCTGCAGCCACGGGGCGATCATCGCCCCTGCCCTGCCTGGCTGGGAGCCACCAGCGCCCCTGCTGGCTGTGCCCGGAACTGCACCAATGGGGAGGTTGCTTGACAGCTGAGAGAGGGCCGCTACTGGGATTCTGGTTTTAATATTGTTGCTGCTGGTTTTGTTTGTTTGTCTTGTTGTGTATTTATCTATTAGTAAAGAATTGTTATTCCTTTTCCTATATCTTTGCCTGAAAGCCTAGTAATTTCAAAGTTATAATAATTTGGAAGAAAGTAAAGCACAAACCTATCACAGGAAGGTTCATGTCTTATTTGGCACATACTTGTCTTTTGAACCAAGACAGGAATCTAGGAGACTTGTGACTCATGGAATTTCATGGAACCAAGGGTCAATTGTGACACAGTCAGGCCTCATGGAAGCCAGGAGAACATTGTGATGCAATGGGAGCTCATGGAACCAAGTGTCAATTGTGACCATGGCATGGTATCATGGAACCCAGGTGCCACTGAGACAATGCCGTGGCTCATGAAAGTGTGGCACCATTGTGACACAGCAAGGCCTCATGGAATCTGGAAGAACAGTGTGGGGAAATGGAACGTCATTGAACCAACTGTCAATTCTCACCACAGTGGGGCCTTATGGAACACATGAGACCAGTGTGATACAATGGAATGTTGTCAGGGTTTGATGCTGGTGCAATGCCAGTGCCCCCATGAAAATATATGTTCCCTGGTGTCTGCTGTGAGATGTGACCAGGAATAAAGCAAAGCAGGCTCCAACTTAGGAATGAAGAAGAAAAAAACTTTATTAACCTACAACTATATATAGAAAGAAACACACACAGAACTCAGAATGAAAACCTTCCAAAAACTTTCCTCCTCCCTCCACCAGATTTCCCATACATCCATCCTTCAGATCACCAACTCTCAGTCCATCACTACCCTTTAGATAATCAATTCTCAGTTCAACAAGGAGAGAGGAGTCCTTCTTGTACCATAGGCTTCCCCTGGAAACACAGTTGAGACCTCGTGTGTTTCCATGTCACACGTGGCACCACCCGGAGAACATTTGCCATCGTGACATCTTCCTTCCATGCCCAGTGCTCTCACCACTGTGCATGGACCAAAGCTGCTTCTAGGGTTCCCCTTTTAAGGATGCTTTGCCCAGTTCCAAAAAAAAGCACAGTCTCTCACTTTCGGGACACCATTTCCCCCCAAATTCACCCCCTGGGGCCGAGGGGTCTCAAGAACAGAGATCTTCTCTGAAGACAGAGGGCACCACCACACCCTCCTCACCCGTCATCTCTGTTCACGCACTCCTTCACATAACAACACTGCACTCTCTTGGCTCCAAGCCATTGCCTCCGCCCTGCATGCAGTCTCTGTGTCACAGGAAAAATGGTTCTGTCCGTGGCTATACAAGAAAAGTCCAAAGGCCACTCCATCACCTCCGCTCACCCAAGATTCTTCTCAACTTCTCTCATGGCCCATTTCCTCTTATCTCTATTTCTCTTCTCATTCAACTCCAGGAAGATCAGCATTTGTAAGGTTTCCATCATCCAAGAAAAGGGTTAAAATCTCAGGGTCGGCTCACCTCACCCAACCGCATGGCTTCCCCTCCTGCACTCAGCCTGCAGCTGGGCAGGGGAGCTCTGACCTCCTTCACCCACTGGAACCAAGAGAAAGTTTTCCTGGGAGTTCTCTGCTTTTAACCCCCCTGTGTTCTCAGAGGCGTATCCATGTCCTCAGTGGCCACACCAGGTGCCAATATTCAAAGCTGAGCACCTATTGGTTTCACCACAGCATCCCAAAAAACTTATTTCCTCTCAAACCAGGACAAATGTCATGGAACAAACTGTCAGTTTAACACAACAGGGCCTTATGGAACCCAAACGCCACTGGGAAATTGCCACTGGTCATGCAACCAAGTGTCCTTTATGACACAGCTGGGCCTAATGGAACACAGGAGACCATTGTGATGCAATGGAATCTCAAGACACCAAGGCTTCATTGTGACACATCGTGGGCTCTCGGCACCCAGGAGACCACTGTGAAGTAATGGAATATCAGGGAACCAAGTGTCAATTTTGGCCCTTCGCAGCCTCATGGAACCAAATGCCAGTGGGACATTGCCAGGGCTCTTCTAACCTACTGTCCATAGTGACAAAGCTTTGATTCATGGAACACAGAAGATCATTGCGATGCAAAGGACTCTTATGAGACAAAATGTCAGTTTAACACAGTGGGGCCTCAGGGAACCCATATGCCACTGGGACATTGCCACTGCTTGTGGAACTCAGTGTCTGTTATGACACAGCCAGGCCTAATGGAACACAGGAGACCATTGTGTCAGAATGGAATCTCATGGAACCAAGGCTCCTGTGTGACAAAACACAGCCTTGTGGAACTCAGGAGCCACTGGGACAGATGCATGGTTCATGGAAGCAAGTGTCCATTGTGAAAAATTTCAGCCTCATGAAACCCCAGAGGCTACTATGATGAAATGGAATCTTGGTGAACTAAATGTCAAATGTAAACACAGTGGGGCCTGATGGAAGCCAGGTGCCACTTGGATATTGCCAGGGTATATGGAACTCAGTGTCCATTGTAACAGAGTGCAGCTCCGTAGAACTTAGCAGAGCATTGGGACAACATGGAATCTTATGGATACTTTGACAAGGTGAGGCCTCATAGGACACAGGTGCCACTAGGACATTGCCAGAGCTTCTGGAACCCAGTGTCCATTATGACATGGGACAGCTCATGGAAACCTGAAGACCACTGTGATGCAACGGGGTCCCATGGAACGAAGTGTCAGTTGAGAACCAGCACAACCGCATAAAATCCAAGAGATCATTGTGACCCAATACAATCTCATGGAACCATGTGTGAAGTTACACTTCAGAGCCTCATGGAACACAGAGGCCACTGGTACATTGCCAAAGTTCATGCGAGCAAAGAGGGACTGTGACAAAGTGGGGTCTCACGAATGCCAGGACACTATTGTAACACTATAGAATCTCATGGAACCAAGTGTCCACTGTTTCACAGTGTGGCCTCATAGAGCACTGGAGACCATTAGATGAAATGGAATCTCATGGAACCAAGTCTCAATTGCATCAAAGAGGGGCCGCATGGAACCCAGGACACTGTTGTAACAATGTGGAATCTCACGGAACTCAGTGTTCACTCTTTGCCATCAAAGGCTCATAGAATGCTGGAGACCATTGTGATCCAATGGAAACACATGGAATCAACTGTCCACTTTTTTCCAACAGGGCCACATGGAACACTGGAGACAGTTGTGACACAATGGAGTCCCATGGAACCAAGGCTCTATTGTGATGCAGTGGGGCCTCATGGAACCAAGGAGACCATTTTGACACAATGGTGTCTTGGGGAACTAAGTGTCAATTGTGAAAAGAGCACAGCCTCATGGACCCCAGGAGACTTTGTGATGCAATAGAATCTCATGGAACAAAGTTTTAATTTTGAAACCACAGGACTTGATGGAACTCAGAAGAACATCATGACACAATGGAATCTCATGGAACCAAGGCTCCATTGTGACACAGCAGGACCTCCATGAACCTGGGGCCCACTGAAACATTGCCATGGCTTGTGGAACCAAGGCTCCACTGTGGCACAGCAATGCACCCTGGCACTCAGGTGACTATTGTGACAGAACGAAATCTCATGGAACAAAGTTTCAATTCTGACACAGTGAGTCCTCCTTGGACCCACTAAACCATTTAGTCACAACTGGAAGTCATGGAACCAAGTTTCAGGTGTGACGCAGGGGGGGCCTCATGAAATCCAGGGTACCATTGTGACATAATGGAATCTCAAGGAACCAAGTTTCATTTTTGAACACAGTAGGGACTTGTGGGACCCACGTGCCAATGGGACATTGCCAGGGCTCTTGCTACCCTGTGTCCATTGTGACACAGAGGGGCCTAATAGAACCCAGGAGACCATTGTGATACAATGAAATCTCAAGAAATCAAGGCTCCATTGTGACACAGAAGGAACTCATGAAATCTAAAAGACCATTGTGACTCCATGCAATGTCATGGAAACATGGCTCCATTGTGACAGAGACCTCATGGAACACGAGGGTCAATGCAACATTGCCAGGTCTAGTGGAAACAAAGCTCCATTGTACACAGCAAGGACTGATAGGACCTGGGAGGCCACTATATGACAATGGAATCTCATGGAAACAATGGTCAGTTGTGACACAGGAGGTCTCATGGAACCCAGCTGCCACTGGGACATTGCCAGCTCATTTGGAACTCAGTGTCCATAGTGAAACAGTGCAGCTCACGGAAACCTGGAGATCATTGTCATGCAATGATATCTCATGGAAACAAGTGTCAATTGAGACAAGCAGGGCCTCTTGGAACCCAGGTGTCATTGGGACCTTGAAACAGCTTCTAGAAACAAGGGGTTGTTGTGACACAGCAGAGCCTCATCCAACCCAGGACATCACTGGGATGCAATGGACTCAAGTGTCTACTGTGACAAAAGCAGGGCCTCATAGAACCTCAGAGACCATAAGATGCAATGTAATCTCATGGAACCAAAGCTCCCTTTTGAAGAAATGAGGCCTCATGGAACATAGGCACTGGGACATTACCAAGGTTCATGGAACACAATTTCTATTGTGGCACAGCGCAGCTCATGGAACTCGCCGGACACTTGTGAGAACATGGAATCTCATGAATCCAAGGCTTTACTTTGACAAAGTGGGGCCTTGTAGGACACAGGTGCCACTGGGACATTGCCAGCTCTTGTCGAACCCAGTGTTCACTGTGACACAGCCCAGTGTCATAGAACCTGGAGACTGTGGAGTGCCCCCGCCCCAGGAGGCGGGGATTCTACCCAGACAGATAGCATTGGGTGAGGTGCATGACTTAAAGAAGATTCTACCCCTCTATCCTGTGGGGTGTGACCCCGCAAGCCCGGGAAAAGACACCCCACCCCATGTTGTCAGATAAGGAATGGCCCCAGAATGTTCTTCTTTTCCCGCACCCTCATTGGTTTAAACACTACTGCAGTGTTCCCACCTTAGTTCTTCCCATTAGTTGTCCTGCTTGGTCTACCCCTTTGCAGTCTCCTGTTCCTCTCGCTGTTGAACCTCAACCCTAAACTCCATCCCTACCCTGGCATATAAAACCCATGACTCTACTCTCCATCTTGCCTTGGTCCCTGACTCAGTAAAGAATCCTGGATGTTGCTGAACCAAGACCCATTCTGTTGTCATCTTTTCCTGTTTGGTCATTAGCGGCTACCTGAAGTCCAAGCCTCCAGGGCCCAGGGGAGTTGTTGCCCCCCTCGCTGTAGCAGAATGCAGCAGGAGACCATTGCGACACAAAGACATCTCATGGAACCAAGGCTCTATTGTGACATAGTGGGGCCTCTTTGAATTCAGGAGACCATTGTGACACAAAGATATCTCATGGAACTAAGTGTAAAGCATCAACACAGCAGGGTGTTACCGTCCAATTTTTAAAGTTATTAGAAATGCCTCTGCCTGAATTAAGGTGCAAACAAGACCATATGCCAAAGTCAACAGTATGGAGCTTGTTTAATAGTAAATATGAGAGAGAGAGAGAAGAGAAAGAAATAGGAAAAGGTAGGGAGGAGAGAAAGAGAGTGGCAGAGACAGATTAAAATATCATCACTTCATAGATCCCAGTAGCATCTGGATGATACTCTGCAGCTGGTCTTTTTGGTGGTGAGCAAAAAGCACAGAATTCAACAGACTAAAATATGCTCAGGCCAGTCAGAAATGTGCAGGTACAACTGCCCCTGGGGAGGGGCAGTTGGACACTGTCTCTTGCAGCAGACTTTGGGTCTGCTCCATCACTTTGCATCACATGCAGTCCTGCAGTGCAAGGCCTCAGGAACAAGTTTTGGGGGCACTTTGAGGAGTCTTTGATGGATTTTTATGTTTGCCCAATTATCCCATCATAAAAAAAACCAAACAATATTTGAAACAGCAGCAATTTTAATCGAAAAGTTTAGAAAATATATATTGACAATATAATTTGATTAAAATAAGGGATAATTTGGTTCAAATAATAGCGCATAAGCAAAAGATAACCGCGGGGTACAGAGTGCAGGGCTCTTGGACCCCAGCCACCTCACGTACGAGCTTGCCAAGTGAAGATTCCCCCCTTATAAGCCAGGTGTCAATATCATCTCCTCCCATTTTCGATTCATCACACTTCTACCTCCGCCCTCATCACCACCTTTACGGCGCATGCTCCATCACTCATTTTGGTGGTCGCACAAGTCTTTGGGGGTCGTCATGATGAAGGCCTCTCCTCTTCCTCTTTGTCCTTTAATTCACCTTTTGGGTTACACATGCGCACCAAGCCAGTACAATGTAAGCCAAAACTAGCATATTACTACATTTTAGCATCAAAGCAATAAATCTCTTCTAATTGGCATTTTCCTGGGACCCAACCAGATTTTCCCTTCTTTTTGTTAATTTTTACTAACTGTTATCTCTTGCTTTTCCTCCTATCCTTGAACATCTGCCGAGAAGGGGGGTGGAGCCCCTCCTCTCCCTTTCTTTTTTTTTTTTTGGCATTTCAACTTTTTAATTGTTTTAATATTTCCAAGTATTAATTACTGTATCAATATTAATTACTGTTTCAATTTCATCAGCACAAATCATACCTATTTACCACAGATTATGACACGCACTCAGCTGCCTCTCACATGAATATCCCATGGTTATGGCCTTTTCAGTGTTGAAGGTTTCACAACGGGGCCAGTTTGTGTAAGGGAGGATGGGTGTTCAGTGCCTCTGACCAGAGGTAACACCAGGGATCTGAAACATCTTCTTTCCCCCTCGTTGAGGTGGGGGAGGGGGAAGTCTGTGTAAACCTGGCCTCTGTGGCCTGTGGTCTCCTGCACCCCACACACAGCCAGAGATGATTTTGTGCTGTTTGGTTTTCTTGTAGATGCATTCTTTTCACTCAGCCTTGATTACTTCTCCCTAGAACCTGAGATGATTGAACAGTAGTATCCCCTTTTTCTTATCTAGGTGGCTTAACTCACAATCCAATGTTCCAGTCAGTTATCTTCAAGGAGGCTTCTGTAGTTGTAACAACTTTATACAGTTTTGCTATAATGGGCAAAACTCCTTCATAACAACGTTCAAGGCATGAACCATTTCAGTCATGTTCGTGATCCCCCTAGCTGCCCCACTTCACTGGCCCCTTCCTTTCCTGAAAACTCTGCATCCTCCTGGTCACTGTTGAGTCAGGAATGGGAATGAGGCAACACATAGACCCTAGGTCTTCTCAGAAGGCTAAACCGAGTTTATTAGAAACCCATTCTTTTATACACCGTTCCAATGCAGGTGGACCTGACTGGTCATTTAATCAACACCCCATCACACCGTTGGCTAATTAAGAAGACACCCTTTGGTAAACATCTTATGAAAAAACAACTGTTCAAAACACCAGCTGCAAGATTGTTTTAATTCTTTCTCTCAGCCTTCTCAAAACAATTCCTGAGAAAGTTTATCTGGCTTCTCTCTTTCTGACTAAACTGTTGCATCCACACGTCCCTGGCTCTGCCTCTGCCTGTCCACACAAAGCCTTGGGCTACTCCACACTCCTTCTGGGGGATGCGTTGCACCACAGCCCTGCCCTGGGAGAGAAATTCCTTTCTCCTGGTGTGCATTCTGGGCCTTCCCAACTGCCCTTGGTGCCAATAGTTGTTTTTCAGGCTTATTTCCACTATAAAGAAAAGATCGACTATCTTTGAAACTTCCCTTCAATCCCTCTCAGGCTACTCAGGCTACTCAGGCCGGCCAAGGGTCTACGTACAAAATCATGAACGGGACAGGACTGCTGTGGAATGTGTCTCAAGCTGTTTATTTTCCAGCATCAGTCTCATTACATGGTTATGACAATGGGAAGATGCTAGCAGCTCACGATCTTGGCAGCGAAGAACTCAATGTTACAACTCACAAGTTTTTTGACCAATCACACAAAGCAAAAGCATATTGACAGTAGTTCTATCCAACCACTATGAACACACGTGCCTTTTGTTAAAACAATGCTTGCTTATTTAGAATACAATATCTGCTTGTGCATTAAAATACAGCGCACAGAACTCCATTATTAAGCTTAGAACTTCCTAATATCTTGCTAGATATACTTTTCTGTAGCTTAGGGAGTTATTCTAGACAAGTGTTAATAGACAGATTATTGTTCTATTTGTCCTTACTTTCTACATCTCATATAACTTTTCTGCTGACAAATCTTATGGCTACTGTTTAGCTCTATTTGCAGTTCTTCTGTCTCTGAGGCCTGCCTTTTGCAGCTTTCCCAAAAACCTCTGATTTTAAGGATTCCCACATGAAACCTCCCTTCAATCCCTCTCAGGTTACTCCTGTTCTGTCCTCAGTCTTGTGCCGGCAGTTTATATACAGACACGAACAGGACGGGACTGCTGATGGATGCGTCGGAACTGTTTCTTTTCTAGAATTTTTATAATACATAGTTTTGTCTATGCAAAGATCTTGACAGTTCGCATCCAGGCAGCAAGCCAAAGAAACTCACTTGTTACAAGTCACTAAATACTCATCTTAGCCAATTACACAGAGAGAAAGCATATTGACAGAGATTCTATCAACATAAGCACACGTAGCTGGGGTTAAAACAATGCTTACTTGTTCATTTATAAGAAGACAAAGCATAAAACTCTATTCATAATTTCAACCTTGCTATAGAAACTTTTTGCAGCTTAGAAAGTTATTCCGAATCACTAATACATAAGTCTATTGTTCTATTCCTCACGTCTTCGCTACAGCTTAACAAGATGCATCAGCAATATCCATAACTCTGCTGCACTGAGGCCTGTCTGTTTTTCCCATCAATATAAAACCCTCTAACTTTATGGATTCCCACAAGTCTCCACCCAACTAAGCCAATAGCCATCAGACTCTACCTGGTGTTTATATGAATAGCCCTCCCAGCCCAGTCTTGGGAGATTTTGGGGTCCTTTCAAAGGTCTGCGAAAATGGAAATATTGTGGTAAAAGTTATTTTTTCCCAAATCTTGCAGTGACAGAACAAGGGCCAGTACCTTTAAACCGGTTAGAGGGGATTAAGGTTTGTTTTAGGAGGAAATATTTTACTACAACAGTAACACAAAACTGCATTTTTTTTCCCCAGAGATGTAGATGCACCATCCCACAATTTTTCAAGGTCAGGAGGTTTGTGCCACTGTAAGAGTCAGTCTGAAGTTTCCCTCATTTCCCTCACAATCGTCGCAAGGACAGAGACCAAGACCCTGAAGACCCTGACTGGAGTTCTGGCCTGGTTGAGGTGGATGCTCGCCAAGTGATTGTTTGCAGCTGTGCTTGCTGTTGTCACCACGGTCTTACACCTGCTTCACGATCCCTGTGTTATGAATATGAACGAGGCCAAACTTTCTCTGGAGAAAGAGGTTCTCATTTATTAAAATAGCTACAAGGAACGGAGTACCCAGGATAAGCCCAGGCACCCACACAGCGAGCCAAAAACCAAAACAGTGCGCTAACCCCAGGTGCACTGGGTTCTTCCCAAAAACAAACCAGTATCCAAAAAGAAGAAGAACCCCAACCCAACCGAATTTCCTCCATTTATAGCTCCCTTTGAGTCCAGGATTGGTCTATTTTGGATCCGCATGATGATTGGTCCATTTCCAGGCTTCTCATTGGTCTTTAACACCATTCATTATGGACCAATCGTTTCTGCAGGACTTCGAATGATTGGTCAGGTCTTCTGTCCAATCCCGCTTCAACCTCGCCTTGCCCCGCCAGACCACTGTTCCACCAAATCCTGGACTCTTCTCCTAGAACATTCTAATAAGCCCCCCCCCTTTAACATAATACAATTAATATAACATAATTAATACAATATAATTGAACTATATACCCTAATTTAACTTAACTTTTACCTATAACACCTGCTCATCACAATGGCCCATGAATTTCCCCACCTCTTGTCCAAATAAACTTTCTGAGGTAACTTTGGTGATCCCCCACAGGAGATCCCTCATCTGCTTCACGACTGCCATGGAAGGACAGAGATTGAAGCCCCGTCCCAAGAACTGAGACCCTTAAAATTCTAACACGGGGGCACAGGCCTGACTGAAGCGGGATGTTTGCCGAGTGTTGCCTGCAGGTGTGTCTGCTGGACCAAAACTGGTTTCCCATAGAAACCCGTCCTGAAAACAATGGTTCCTGCTCACTGCTGAGAGGGGTTTGTCCTGTTCTGTACTTGTTCTCAACAAACTTATTCTCTGTTGTCCTGTACCTGTTCCCCTCCCAGGAGAGGACTATAAAGACCCCTGAGTTAACCAAGACTTGGAGATTCTCCCCGACGTGACAAGACGGATCTATTGGCTGGACCACGAAGATTTCGCCTCTCCGTTGGTAGCTATATTCCCCTGTCACAATCCACTCTATGAGCGGGGAGTCGTGATGGTTCGTTAACTGATCTCAGAGTGCGAAAAACCAACACGGGAAGGGGATTGCAGTATCAATCAAAACAAATGCACCTTTATTGAATGACCACAGCAAATGCATTAAAGGAATTAGGGAAAGGAAAATAATAAAAAAGAGGGGGAGCATAAGAGAGAGAGAATATAGCTACCAAATGTAGAGATGCAGTCCTTGTAGTCCAGCCAATGGAGTTCGCCTAGCCAGGTCGAAGTGATCTCGGAGTTCTGATTATCTCAGGGTTCTATTATAGTCCATTGCTGAGGGAGGGGGAGAAGAAGATCTTGAAGTCCATTGAAATCACTGAGGGGGAAAAAGAACTGAAGACGGGTACAGACAGTCCATGTTCTCAGCAGGGTAAGTCAATATCAGCGGTGAGTGGGACCCACTGTTTCAGGACTGCTTTCTGTGGGAAACCACTCTAGGTGCAGTGAACATATCTGCAGGCAACACTTAGCAGGCATCCTGCTTCAGTCAGGCCAGCAGCCCTGCATCAGAATGACAGGGGTCTCCGTCTCAGTCCTTGGTAGGGGGGCTTCAATCTCCGTCCCTCACGGTGGTAGTGGAGCAGATGAAGGATTTTCCATGGGGGGGCTACCAAAGTTGCCCCAGCAAGTTCATCTGGCCGAGAGGTGGGAAAATTCCTGGTCTATTGTCGCGAAGCAGGTGTAAGCATATAGGCCGCGTTGCCCTTTGGCAGGCCCTGCTGGAAGCAGTCCCTGTAGACACAGCCGTGCAGAATCACTTGGCAGGCCAGAATTCTGCTCAGGGGCCTCGGTGTCCCAATGCCTGTCCTTGGGATGGTTGTGAGGGAAATAAGGGGAACTTCAGACAGTCTTTCACATTCTTCCCTCCTTTTTCTCTCTCACTCTCTATCCTTTATCTCCTTTCTAATCCTTCTATCACATATGCTGTGAGCACTCAATAAAAGGTGCATTTGTTTTGATTAATACTGAAATCCCCTCCATGTTGTTTTTGCACTCTGAGATCGGTAAAACAAACCATCACAACCCCCACTTGTACTAGCAGATTGTGACAGCCACCCCCTCCCAGAAGCTGGAATTTCTGTTGTGTGAGTTCTCTGATGTGCTGAGTGACTTCACAACACTTCTGGCCAGAATGTCTGCTGAGGGCAGCCAGGCTGCTGCAGGGGCAGTGACCTCACAGCCATCACCATTGCAGCCCTGTCCCCTAGGCCTGGCTCTCCCCTTTCCTCTGCCCTCACTTTGTCTGTTTTCCCCCTCCCCTGCCCCAGAAGCTGACAGAGCCAGGGTGACACAGGTGACCTTTAGGCTTTTCAGGGCTCAGGCTCAACAGCTGTGATAGAGTCAATGTGATAGTCACACTCTGAGGGCTGGGGCAGAGCCCAGCCAGAAATGACCCCTGAAGCAGCAGCTCCTCAGTGGTTGCTACCAGGCCAGGTTGCCAAGGGAGGTTTCTGGCCAAGCCCTGCAAGCAGCTGCTGCTGCCAAGGTGCCTTTGGTGCCTCAGGCTCTCCCTGGCACAGCTCCCAACACGGCACTCTGCCCTTGTGCCTGAGGCCTTCCCTGTGCTGGGGCTGGCCTGGGGCTTTTCCTGCAGCGGGACCTGCCCTGCTCATGGCACAGGAAAGGCAGTTCCTGCTGGAGCAGGAGGCTCCTGCCACAGGAGTTTAGAAACCCTAGGCATCATGGAGGGCTTAGTGTTAGGGTTAGGGTAAGGGTTAGTGATGTCCTTTCTGTGCTGCTGGAGATCCTGCGGGTTCCTCTCTTCAGGGTCCCCCACTTATGTGTGCCTGGGGTTTAGAGAGTCCTAGGGGTCTCTTCTCCCCCAGCTCTCTATTTCAGCGGACCAGTTCCCAGGTGTCCCCCCTCCCAATGCTTCCTCATCTCTGGGTTCCCTCCATCCTCCAAGCTCTCATGGGTCCCCCTTCTTTAGCCCGATTCTACCTGGAATGGGCTCAAACAACTTCAGCAAGGCCCTGTGTGCAAAGCTCCCCATGTGAAATGAAGGAGAGGGATCACACTTCTTCTGGGGTGAATAATGCTGAAACTAGCCTGACTCCTCCACTCCGAAGTTCAGCATCCTCAGAGGGAGCTGAAGCTGTGACAGAGCTGGTAAAATCCCTGGAGAAAGGAACAACCAAGTGACACCACTGACAGCTTCTGCAGATCTGCTGAGCTGGCACAGCCTGGGCACATATGACTGACAGGGCAGCACTTCAGACTAGAAAATCCCACCCCAACTTTTAACAGCAGCATTTTCTGACATTTCCCTTCTTTGGGGGGCTGTGGATATTCCTCCCTGCAGTGGGGACACCTCTCAAGTTCACTGCTGCAGGCTGAGCCAAAGGGATTTGCTCACTGTTGTTGTTCTGAGGGAGTGATATCAACCTCTACTTAATAACTGGTTTTGCTTTAATACAATTGCTTCAAAATTGCTTCCTCGAGCACTGTATTATAATAGCTGTTACAGCTCCTATGCTGTGCAGTAAATAATTATGATTAAGATCTTTCTGCCTAATCATAATTCTAATCAATCAAATCTATATTTATATAAATATGTCTGGTTTGCCATCCTTAGTCCTGTGGGACAAATTCTATAAAGCTTCAAGGTCACCTTTATAATCCTATACATATAAACCCTTGACAAAGTCTGGGGCTGGGATTTGATCCAGCTGCTCCCAGGCTCCTGCCACAGGAGTTTGGAAATCCTAGGCATCTTGGAGTGCTTTGGGTCTGTTGGGCATCCTTTCTGCACCTCATGACCCAACAAGAGCTTCTCTAATAAACATTGCCTGAAGCTCTCACTCTGCCTATGACAGGAACCCCTGTGAGTGCCTGTGACATCCTGGCTCTCTGGCAGCCAGGGGACTCCTGAGATGTCACCATGAAGCTCTTGCGAGTACCTATGACAGATCAGCACCCTTGCAGCCTAAAGTCCCCTGGGATGTCACCATGGAATGGCTGTGACTGCCTCTGACCACACGGCTCTTTACCATCCCCAGAAACCTCAGGGAGGTCTCCATGAAATCCCTCTCTCTGCCTGTGACATTCTGACTCTTGAACAGCCTGGAGACTCTTGGAATGTCCCCATGGAACCTCTCTGAGGGCCTGTGACAAATCTAGTCCTTAGCAGGCAACCATCATCAGGTGCTGTTGCTATGGTTGGTCCCTTGACAGCTCCATGGGGACCCAATGCTAGGGATGATTGTCATGAACACTGGCTCAGGCCATTTCTGGTCTCATTCCAAGGTCATGCAACCCCAGAACCACACAACTGGCAGAGTTGGGAGGAACCCATCAGGATCCTCGAGTCCAGATGCTGGCTCTGCACAGGACACACCAACAATCCCAGCCTGGGCCTGGCAGTGGCGTCCAAACACTGCTGGAGCTAAGACAGTCTTGGAGCTGTGACCTGGGGAGCCTGGGCAGTGCTCAAGCAGCCTCTGGGGGAAAAACCTTATCTTGAGATCCAACCTAAACCTGCCCAAACTCACCTTTAGCCATTCCCTCCAGTCCTGTCCCTGGGCATCAGTAAAAAGGGTTCCCACAGCCCCCAGCCAGGAACACACTCCCAAGGCTGTTGCCATGGCAACCAGGGTTGGAACCAGCTGGGATGCTCAGTTTCCACGAGGCCAGGATTTAGGAATGGGATTCCCCAATTTCCTGCTCCTGCTAAAACTGCACTGCCACTCACTGCCCTCCCGCCTCCCATGGAAACACAAAAGACAAAGATCTCAGGCTGGAATAAGAACAATTTACTGGGAACAGCAATGAGTTAATGAGCAAACAGGAACAGCAAAAATATTGATAACAGAAGGAATAAGACAAATTTTTTTCAAAAATGGGAAAACTACAACACCAACCGGCTCTTCCTGACCACATATTTTCTCCCACCTGGAAAGGACACCCTTCTCCTCATGAGAGAGAGAGAGTCCCTTTCCCTGCCCCTGGCAATGACCTGAGGTAGGATCAAATATAATGATGTGGGCATGGCCAGGTCCTCATGTGCTACTATTACACTTCACGTCATTGCCAGGAGCAGGGAAAGGTACAGGTGTCTTCCCAAGGTGGATCACCAGGAATGTGGGTTATCAGGGCTCTTCCCAATGTGGGTCCTCCAGTGGGGGAGGAAGATGGAGCAGCAGATAAAGCTTGCAAGAGTCAGGGCACTCACAGGGCTTCCCTTACCAGTGGCTCCACTGGTGCCTGGTCAAATGAGAGCTGCTGGAGAAGCTCTTCCCACACTCAGGACACTTGTAGCGCATCTCTTGGATGTGGATGCACGGGTGTCTGACGAGGTTGCAGTTCAGCTTGAAGCCCTTCCCGCAGTCAGGGCAGCAGAAGGGTCTCTGTGTGAATCGCCTAGAGCAGGAGATGAATATATGTTGTATTAATTTTTGTAGTGCTGTATTAATCCTTTGAAATAGTGTGGTAAATATAGTTTTAGGCCATAACATAATATTACAATAGAAACTATGCAAGGTTTTAATACTTTTTCTAACTAGCTCAGGGAAAGAATAAGATAATCAAGAAATTCTTCTCATAGAGATAACAGCAACAAGACAGCAAAAGTCCAAAGAAGAATTATTGCCTCCTTATCGGGAAGAACCAGACTTCTTCCAGACTCCAAGGAGCCAAAGGAATTGATTTACAAGATGAGGGGGGACATTGACAATAACTAGAAAACACCCTTTGTTTGAAAAGAATTTTTGAATCATGTATGAGTGTCCTGGTTCAGGGCAAATTTGGGAGACAACCTCCAAAGGGGTTCCTCTAGGAAAGCAGATTCAATCGGTCCCTCCCCCCAACTGGTCCTGGAGAAAATACCTCCTTGGAGAAAAGTGGAAAAACCTGTTTATTAAACAATAAAACCTAAACAATATTAATCAATAGAACTCCTTGCTGCTCCAAAAAAGATGACAAACTGAGAAAGTCCCCTCTCTGGGTTGCAGTTCAGCTCACTCAGTCTCTTATCAGTCCCTCCGGTGCTGGAAATGCCGCGGCCCAGGCCCGGCCCAAAGGGCCCCACAGGTGCAGCTGCCGGTGCTCTGCTGGGTGTTCAGTCCAGAGCAGGTTTAAACAGGTCCAAAGAAAAGGGAAAAAGGGAAAAAAAAAACCACAGTCCAGGGAACTTCTTTGCCTCAGCAAGCTAAAACTAACTAAAAGCAAAGGAGAGCTCTGTCCCGCTGTCTGTCCATCTGCAGACAACACAGTCCAGGAGCAGGATTGTGGAGGAGTGAGTGCAGTGTCTGAAAACAAACTGCATGCTTCTTCTCTCCCCCTTTCACTCTCTGGAGCAAGTCTTAAAGGTGCGAAACTTATTATTCAGCATAAATAGAACAAGACTACTGGGGGGATAAAAGCATCATATAGTCAACCCAGGACATTCCACCTCTTATCCCTATATCATCAGCTTACTACTAAAACTAATATATATTCTAACTCTACAAACAGATGCATTATACATCTAATATACAGCTGTACACAGACAATGGTAGTAATATTCAGCAAACAGTGATATTTACACATAGGTCTCACCCAACAATCAGATCTCCCTGAGGTACACATCGTGTTGGTCCATCTCTCTACATTATCCACCATGTACAACCTGGACCCTGAGCAAAAACAACTGCACAAATGGGTTTGTCTGTACTCGAGGCAGAATTGATCCACACTGTCTTCCCTAACAAACCTCTGACATGCACCACTGGGACTTTGTCTCCATCTACTCTGTGCAAACGCTCAGATTGGGCAGGGCTCACTCGGTTAGTAGAGCCTTGGGTGTTAACTAACCAGGTGGCTTTTGCCAGATGCTGCTCCCAGTTTTTGAAAGATCCTCCATCTAATGCTTTCAATGTTATTTTTAACAGTCCATTGTACCTCTCCACTTTGCCTGCAGCTGGTGCATGGTAGGAAATATGGTACACCCACTCAATGCCATGTTCCCTAGCCCAGGTGTTGATAAGGCTGTTCTTGAAATGAGTCTCGTTGTCTGACTCAATCCTCTCAGGGGTACCATGCCTCCAAAGGACCTGCTTTTCCAGGCCCAGGATGGTGTTCCAGGCAGCAGCATGAGACACAGGGTAGATTTCCAACCATCCAGTGGTGGCTTCCACCATGGTCAGCACGTAGCGCTTGCCCTGGCGTGTCTGGGGCAGTGTGATGTAGTCAATCTGCCAGGCCTCCCCATACTTGTACTTGGACCACC
>NW_005054678.1:174014-175707 GCF_000277835.1 Geospiza fortis | reverse complement strand
TCTGCCTTGGATACCAGAACCTCTGATCTGTACTGCTGAGATTTGGAGAAAGCCCTCTTTAATCTCCTCCCTCAGTTTCTTGTAATTCTCCTCCATCTTGTGTTCTAATTTCTGCAGACGTGTTTCCACTGCTGCAATTCTGGCATGTGTTGGGCCATGTACAGCATCTGCATATGCTCGGAGTTTCTTTGCCATATCAAGCACAGTCTCCTCACCGTCATCCCACTTCATTATGGTTAAAGCAGAAGCGTACTCTTGTGGCCCAAGTCGTACAAGTTTTCTCCACATCACAGATGTGCATGGTACCAAGTCTGGATTTACAGTGTTTACGTCATCTAAGACAATCTCTGCCACTGCCATTTCCCTCAAGCGTTGAATCCCTTGTTCTATGGTCTTCCACTGGGTTTGCTGCATATAAAGATCATCTGCACACAGGTACCTTTGTGCAACACTTTCCAAGACCCGTGTCCAGAGGCTGTGTGGATCAGCCCCCCTCATCATTCCTTGGTCAATGGATCATGTGACAAGGATCCCAAATGCCTCACTTCAGTGCCATCCAGAATTGTAGCCTCGCCTGCAGCATCCCAAAGACGGACTGACCAACTAATTATAGATTCATCAGGTCTTCGAGTGTAATCCTTTCTTAGGCCACAACGGTCCTTCAGGGAGTAGGACTCAATAGTGGCTTTTGATGCTGTGTCAGTTGCATTAACTTTAGCTTTTGTATCAGTTGGTGTTGAGGGTCCTTCCCCTGGATCATCATCATCAGTCACTGGCCGATTGGTTTTGCTCGTGTGCTTTTTTCCTGCAGCAACTGCCAGTGACTTATGCTCACTATCTGGTTTAGCTGCTGGCTTTGAGCCTGGGGTGTTGGCTGCAGCCTGAGTGACTGTGGTAGCTGCTGCTTTATCTCCCTGCCCTCCTGCCTCTGTCTGCTGCCCTACAGTATCTAACAGAGTACAAGAAGCATAGGCCAGGGCCCAGCTTATTGCAATGAGCCTTTTCTCTTTAGACTCATCATGGCACTTCTCTTTAAGGTAGTTGCTGGCAGAAGCATCTCTGCCAGAAGGAGGAAGCACCCCCATGTGCTGGTAGGTCCTTGACTTTCCCTCTTACTCTGCCACAAGTGCTAATTAATTACACACAATGCAAAGCCTTCCCGCAGGCACTTCCTGCAGGAGCAGGAGGCAGCAGGAGACCACACAGCAAGTGCTTGGCACGACAGGTCCCAGATGCAGGTACAGATCTGAAATTGTGCCCATCTCAGAGTTTCATGCTATGACCCCCTGTAGCTCTGCCACTCTTAGAGTATTTGTTCTTGGCTGTAGGAGGAAGCCTGGAAGGACAAGAACAGTGAAGCTTTCAGGACATAGCCCTCAGCTGAAGAAAATTTCTTAGGAGCTGATCAAGAGAGGAAATCACCAGACATGGGTACAGAGCTGGGCACAGGGAGTAAAGCAGGGCAGGCAGTCTGGTTTGGTCATTTCACATTCCCCCTCCCCCACAGAAATGGGGCTGCACAAGCTTGGAACAATGGGAAGGCAGTCACAAAGAGGAAACCAGAGTTTTATACTCTCTCAATGTTTACTCAATTTAAGGAGCTTGTGTAGTGCTCCCCAGCAGCCCCAACTATAAGGTGGTCAGTGACTGAGAGGTAATAGGGGTCTAAGCCATGTCAGGAAACTGCAGGCAT
>NW_005054678.1:166923-173987 GCF_000277835.1 Geospiza fortis | reverse complement strand
ACTCTTTCCTAATTTGCTTGGCAACTACTAGATGAAAAGCCTGAAGATTAAGGAAAAAGGAAAGCCTAGAAGTTTAGCAGCCCAGAGGAGGGCAAGAGAACAGGGGAGATGTAGCAATGTGGGAATAGATGGTGGTTGCTGCTACCTATATCCCAAAATGCATCTCCTGTGGAAAAGCCACTTGGATGAGCATTCAGGCAAGGCAATCAAGTCCATACACACCACACTCACTACGGCTAGCTCAGCGAAGAGAGGCAGAAGGATCTTGTATATGGTCAGTTCCCGTGAGGTTTTTTTTACCATTGGTAAGGGGAGCGAGAGCCAAAAGACAAACCATGTGCCCGGCGCAAGGTTTAAGTAGGGGAGGGTATCGGGGCGGTACAATGGGCAGGGCAAAGGAGATTGGCTTTCAGACAAGATGGGGTGGACACGAGGGGTACCACAACAAATGAGGAAACAGGGAAAGGAGAAAACAGGGGAAGTTGGGACATATGGGGAAAGGAATAGGAGTAGTTCATTGTTAAGCAAAACTCCATGAGGAAGTTTTTTCTGTCTGCCCAGGTGGAAAAAGATTTACCATAGAGGTTTTCCCTGAGGGGGAAGGAATCAGAGGATTCCACAGGGAGAGGATCCTGCTTCTCCTTTTGGGGACTTTTAATTAGCAAACTACAGGTCTTTTCAGCAAAGCTCGCTTTCCTAATTTGCAAGAAGAAGAAAGAACAAAAACAAGTGAAGAAAGAAGAAAAAGGAACAAAGGAAAAAAACCCTTTACTTTCTTTCCAAAAGGCAAAAACAAAAAAATGCCCCGCTTGTGATTCAGGGACCCCCATACTACTAGGTCGGCTCTGCTGCTCTTCTTGCTGCTGTGTTTTGGGTCTTTCATGCCTCTCGGTTTGAAGCAACTGCCAAAAACTACCCATGCGGGCCCCCCGAGACCCCGCATAACAGAGACAGCTGTCAACCCCCGGCACCGCTGAGCGCAAACCACATCCCACGTGCCCTAAATTGCCGCACTCAGTGGCAGCCCCTGGCTACCTGTGGCGCCTTTTGTCCATGGCTCCTGCTGCTAGTGGCCCCATGTCTCCAAACCCCACTGTCCACAAGCACGGCCCCTGCTGCCAGCAGCCTGCACCGGGGACTGGCGGCTCTGGGCTCCATTGCTTCTGACTGCCGCGGTCACCCTCAATCGGGTCGGCACCGTTGAAGGTCACTGCACCGGGTGCCCCCGGCCCACTACCGCCCATGCAGGCCGGCGCAGTCCCCGGCCTGGAAACCCTGCGCAAGTGGGCCTGCTCTACCCGGCGCCCCTGCACTCAGCGAAAGCTGTCCCAGTCACTGCTGGCAGCCCTCTTGCTGCGCACAGCCCTCTGCCATCTCCAGGTGCTACCACATACGCAGCACCCAAGTCTTAAGGCTTTGTGCTGGTAGGTTTTATAGGGGAGCTGCTGCGGATTCCGCACCACAGTCTGAGGACACTTGTGCCGCCTGGCTGGCCCCCAGATGCCAGCAGCGCTGTGTGTAAACCACTGTGGCGGGTCAAGGAAACCCCGCCCACGTCCTCCCCATGGTTCCCGCTCGGAAAACCCTGCACACTCGGCTCTCTCTGAGCGGCAGTCCTGCCAGCACCGGCCCCTGGGTACCCTGCCATGGAAGTCAGCCCACTGAGCTCCACAGCTTAGTGTTATGAGTGAAAAGAGTTACTCATTTTTTTTTAAAAAAGGGTTGCAGAGTTACGAGTTGGGAGCTGATTGCTGGCCGAAGAGAGTTCTTTGTTAGCTGCATGTTGTAATCACCTGTTAAGTGTCGGTCATTAACCCTCTATTGTTGAGAATTCCCCTTTTTGTATCAGGAGGCCCTGCCTAAAGCCAGGTTGATGGCCCTTCTTGGACAGTGCAAAGAGGAGACATCGGAGTACATGCAAATAACCTCAGACCCAGAATGCAACGTGAGAGGACCCCCACCACACTCACAAAAAAAAAAAGAAAACCCAAAACAACGAGCCAATACAGAATTAGGAGATCGAAGTGATGTCTAGACATTAAGTCAAAGGTCCAGAGCCTGCAGAGATGCTGAGAACCTTTGTTGCCCCTCCCCCTACCCACGAAGACTTCAGCTGGAGCCAGCACCCTACATGGTAAGTGGAAAGTTGAAGGCCGGGCTTGCTCCCGCTGCATGTGTGAGGACGGGTCTTGTCACAGACATTTCTTTATGAAAAATCCTCTCTCAGATTTTTCCCGCTGAAGCTGAGAGTTTCAGCAACCAGACATAAACAATGGTTATCTGCTGCTGTAGAATGCAGCACGTCCGTCTGCATTGGCCCAGCTTGGATGTTTATGGTTGATGGCCAATCCGGGGAGGGAACTCTCTCAGACAGAGTCGGAGAGAGTTGCCTTGTTATCATACTTTACTTTTCTGTTCTTAGATTAGGTAGCTAGCAGCCTCTGGAACCTTTCCTTTTCTTTTCTTTTAGTATAGTATAGTATATGTATATATCTTAAAATAATAAATCAAGCCTTCTTATCATGGAGTCAGATCTACGTCTCTTCCATCACCCCAAAAACCCCTGTGACAACCATAACAGGTCTCGCAGTTCTGTTCCTAGTGGAGAGAACTGCGCTTGCGTTCTCTTCTGGGCTACTCCTTGGAGCGACGACGCTGAGGTCGCAGAGCTGTCGACCCCTCAACGTTGAGCTGGTCAGTTTTAATAAAGGCATTAAAAGGAGTAAGATCTCATGCCCTTTTTGCTTCACTTTGTGTTTCCAAGTCACCTCAGGCAGGCATATACACGTGAAGTTTCTTTCCAGCTGTGGGTCTCCTGCCCCGCTTTCTTTGCTGGGCTCGCACAGGACGCCCCCACGCTCAGCATTTTTCAGTCGCCACTACCAGTGGCAGCACCCCCTCCCAAGCCTCGGCTGGTAAAGTCGAAGTTACCGCGCCAAGTGCGCACCAGAAACTCACCTTGCTGAGCGCTGTGCACGCCACTGCTCCACGTGGAGCAGCCACACGGTCCCCCTCACCCTGTGCTAGAGGGCTGCAAAAGCTGCTGCGACTCCTCACCTCTACAAGAGTGCGGTCTTCACTGAACAGCCAGTTTTGCCATTACTCTAACACCCTCTAAATCTGGTGACCCTCAATCTGACATTTCCAGATGCTCTTGGGTCTCCATAACTCTATCGCTCTATCACATGCATACCTCCAGCCACAGGGTCCCCACTTTTACGGGGTCCCTGCTTTCCTCTTCTACGTGTCCCGCCTTAAATGTCTAAACGCCTAAATTCTAAATTCCTAAATGTGTACATGCCTTAAATGTCTAAATATCTAAAACGCTTGTCCTTAAGCTCTAACGGACTCCTGGAACAGATCCTGTGTACAACTTGCCTGGAGCTGATGTTTGAACACCCAGATTATAGACAAACAATTTGGCCAGAATAATTATGAGGATCTTCTAAGTTTCATATCTACCCCAAGCACACTCCCAGAACTACCCCACTCATACTTCAAGCATACACACACTAATACTCATCTGTAGTTTTCAGGGGCTTTTTCTCTTCTTCCCTCTTTTCTTTTTCATTATCCAGTCTTTCTTTATCCGTGGTGTCAACCTGTAATCACCAATGGTCCTAAGAGACATTGTTCAAGGTGCCAAATTCAGCGGGGGTGCACCATTCATCCAAAATCTCCCAGGGACACAGAGATGAGGTTTTATATTGAATCACGATTTCAAAAAATTAAGATTTTCGCTGAGGGATAGAAACAATTTACGTTTATCAGGAGGTAGATAGATGGTAGGTTAATGATTATTAGATGCTTACACTAAAATGGGTCCATTATGAGCTTGATTACAGAAGGGAGTGGAGTAACTGAACCATTATAAAAACATGTTGAAACCAGTGGAATAATGGTTAGTACCTGGGCTTTACATTAAGCAATTACAAAGCAGGAGGCCTTGGCTTGTGCCAGAGGGTCACAGAAACCTGATGAAGATGTTCCCAACTTCATCTTTCAAGAACACTCACCCATTTCGAGACCACCGACCCAATTCAAGAGAAGAATTGCACACGCATGAAGGACTAATGAGCTCGTTTTAATACACAGCAAGGATGGGAGGTGCTGGGGTTATGTATATGTATTGTATGTAAGATCTCGGGAAATAAATAGAGGGTAAAGAACTTTGTACAGCGTGGTCACGCCTTTCGGGGACAAGCCCCATGCTGCCCACCAGTGTAATAAACACAACACTTTCTAACTTTAACTAGGTAGAGAGTCACTGTCTGCGACCTTCGGTTTTAACTACTCAATATCCTGGACAAATCCCTCAACCTGTGAGAAACTACTTTCACTTATAAAATTTTAAAAGGCTTATTAAACCTCAACAAAAATTATAACATAGGACTAAATAAGGAAAAATTACAGTACTGGGAGCCTCCCCTGTGACTATTATCCATGTGCTTCTCTACAAAATGGATGCTCTGCCTTTTGTATTCTTAGCCCCTCTCAAAGTTTTGTCAGTCAACTCCTTCTCTGCCATCCATTGGTGGAGATTACTTTCTTTCATCTTGATTGGAAATCAGGTGTTGTTACATTGCACCTCCTGGTAATCAGCCAGCCTTCTCCAAATGTCCTGACTACTGAGGCTATTAAAAGTGGGAGGGGAAAGAGGACTATGGGAAGACATATTACAATAACATCACTATACATTTTAACATCCACATAATATCTAACTCTTAATTGTGTGAACCAACTATTACATTATTCATCTATAACAAGAGGGATAGGGACAACCCCCTCAATTGCCTCCCATGCATACCCCAGGGTAAGAGGCATGGAGACCCCTTGAGCATCCCTTGGGCACTGGACAAAATAAACTTGGCAGAAATCAAACTTAACTCTACATAAAATGCTTTCAGGAATATTTGCTCTTCCCACAAGTCACTTGTGATGAAAATGCAAACAAATCCCAAACATGAATAAACTGGCAATACAAGCAATTATGGTGGCAATTCAGCGTTTCATTGGTTCCTGCACAGCTCCAGCTCAGCTGCTGGCAGGTTGCAATAAAAAAAAAAAAGGTGGAAATTCAGCCCAATATAGATTATTAAAAGGAAAGAATAACTCTGTGTAGCTGTCACAAAGGTGACAGGGACAAAGAGAAGAATGATTCTCACATTTGGCAAAGCCCTCCAGCCTGTGAAAGAGAAAAGAGGGGAGAGAAAGAAAGTGACAGGGATAGAGACCTTCCCTGGGTGTGTGTGGCCTTCCCAGGCTGGGGGGTTTACACCTGAGCCAGTTTGGGTGAGGGGGGTGGTGTTCACTCCCCCTGGGCAGGGATTACCCCACACCCCCAAAACTCTTGTCCTCCCCCCATAATTGGGTAATGGGGATGCAAATCTGGTCTCAGCAAATGAGTCTGGGGGCTGTGGCCTGGGATGATTTTCAGGACAGCTCTGGGCTTGGCTTTCTGGTGGATTCATTCTTCTCCCTCAGCCTTGTTTACTTCTCCCTAGACCTGTGATCATTGGACAAGAGTCACGTTTCCCTTATCTCAAGGTCCCTCAGCTCAACTCACAGCCCAAAAATTCCCCTCAGGAGGCACATTCAGGGAGGGGTGACCTTGGGTGGTTGCAGCTTCTTTGCACAGTTCACAGAATTCACAGAATTCACAGAATGACTATGTTGGAAGAGACCTTCAAGATCATCGAGTTCAACCCTCATGCCCCAACACCTCAAATAAATCCTGGCACTTAGTGCCATGTCCAGTCTTTTTTTAAACACATCCAGGGATGGCGACTCCACCATCTCCCTGGGCAGACCATTCCAGAACTTTATGACTCTTTCAGTGAAAAACTTCTTCCTAATATCCAACCTATATTTCTCTTGACACAGCTTGAGGCTCTCCTCTTGCTCTGTCAGTTGCTGCCTGGAGAAAGAGACCAACCCCACTTGACTACAACCACCTTTCAGGAAGCGGTACAGAGTGATAAGGTCACCTCTGAGTCTCCTTTTCTCCAGGCTAAACAACCCCAGCTCCCTCGGTTGTTTCTCATGGGGCTTGTGTTCCAAACCTCTCACTAGCCTCATTGCCCTCCTCTGGACACGCTGCCATAATGGGCAAAAAGTCCTTCCTGACAAAGTTTGAGCCATGAACCACAATATTTCAGTCTCTCAACAGCCCCCCAGAGCATCTCCCATGTTGTCAAAGGAAAATCCTCTGCAGCTGGTGGGCTCACACAAGGTTTATTCCTCAAACCTGTCTGGAGGATGGATAAGGAATGGAGTATACCATGATCACTTGTGCTTAGCGGGTAGAAAACTTCTGTTAGCATGTTGATGTTTGTTCTTTCTGTTCTCTATGTGTTTTATAGCAAAGAACTGTTATTCCTATTCCTCCATTTTTGCTTGGGAGCCCCGTAATTTTGGAATTTGATCCAAGGTCATCAGGCCATGCTGGGCCTCATGGAACCAAGGGACTAGTGTGATTCTGACAGGCCACATGGATGCAAAGAGACCATTGTGGTACCACAGGTCCCCATGGAATCATGGAGTCCATTGTGACACTGCAGGGTGCTATGGAACCAAGGACACCTTTGTGACACTGAGGGATCCCATGGAACCATGGGAACATGGAACAGGTTTTGGCCTGCTGGGGGCCACCTGACAGGTCCTGCTGACCTTGGCATGTTGAGGGCTGCTTCTCATCTGTCCCTGGAGCACTGGGGCTCTGTGCTTTCTTTCCTATGGAATAGAGCTGTCCTTCTCCTCCAAGGGCTCATGGCCAAAATTGAGATTCTGGCTCCAAAATTTCTTCTATCAAAGGCTTGCTCTGTCACTAAGGGTGTCAGGACAGATGGGTCTGGCTGACTTGGCTTTCTGGGGGCTATCTCTGATCTGCCACCAAAACACTGGGGCTCCACGCTTTTCTTCCTATGGAGAAGAACCGTCCTTTTTGTCCATGTGCCCTTGTCAAAATTGGGATTCTACCTCCCACATTCTGTATATCTAAGGATTGCTCCTCAGTGAGAGCTTCAAAGACAGACGTGTTGCTGGCCTTGACCTCCTGGGGGCCC
>NW_005054678.1:162704-166870 GCF_000277835.1 Geospiza fortis | reverse complement strand
CTGCCCATCCAGGTGCCCATGGTCAAAACTGGGATTATGCTTCCAAATTTCCATATATCCAAGGATTGTTCCATTTGATTAGAACGAGCCCTCTCTTTCTGACATGTGAGTAATTCCATTGATTTTCCCAAACCAGGGAAATAGGAAGCCCTGGCAGCTTCACACACAGAACAGGGCAGGGCAAGCAGCTGCCAAAATTATAACTTCTACTTGTAATTAAGAGCTTTGGTTTCAAGTTCTACTATAGCCACTATTAGTATAGAGTGAAAAAGAATCAAATTAGTAATAATAATGACTGTAACATTAATAGCAACAATAGTGATAATAGAAATAATAATAATTAATAATGGTTATAAAAACCCTACCATACTTATACTAGATTTGCATGGCCAGGGTTTGGTAACGGGGAGCTCTAGGAGCACCTTCTGTGAGAGGCTGCTGGAAGCAGCTGCTCCTCTGTGTCCCGCAGAGTCAATTCCAGCCAGCTCCAGGATGGACCGGCCACTGGCCAAGGCTGGGCCAGTTGGAAATGGTGGTAACACCTTTGGGAAAGAGATTTAAGCTCGCCCCAAATCCATCGGAGGGTCTCCAGGAGGGTTTTTTTGCGGGGCAGGGGATGTTTGGATCTTGCAGGTGTGAAATACAAAGCTGTGTTTCGTGTCAGGTACATACAGGCAATGTGAGTATTTGTGATTGTGATATATGTGGAAACCGACCATGGGACAGTTATAAAGACGAATTCTAATAATAACTGAGAAAAGTAAAGCATGGAAGAAGGCCTTTGAACCTATCTTTTGTTCGCAATTAACCTTGGTTGATTTAGGAGCATTTGAATTAAAGTGTTAAGGATGTTACTCTTTGCTGGTAGTTAAGCCTTAAAGAGTTTTGCAATAATAACCTTTTGAAGTATAATTTTAGAGTATTGCTTGTATCCTTGAAACTATAGCTTTGGAATATATATAAAGGAAACACGCTTATCTCATGCCTTATCAAAACAGAGAAAAGCAGCTTAAGAAAGGAAGATGAACATCAACGCAAGGATTTAGAGTTTCAACCAAGGGAAGCTGGACATCACTGTTATGAGATTTATAGTCTTTGCAATTAAAAGGTGGACCCACATCTGGGGAGCTGGACTTCACCAGTTGGGATTCGTCTTTCTTCTTTTGGAAACCAGACCGCCACCATCTGGGGATACTCCTTTTTGGGATACATCCTGAGAAAAACTAAATTACAATAGTGTATAGAATTGTGATGTAAAAATTTGGAATAGAAACTGCTGATGAGTAAAAATTGGAATAGAAACTGGTGAGAAAGCCGATGAGTACCCCTATAAATACCTGTAAGCCCCAACTATCGGTGTGCAGTTGGAGGGAAAACTTCCCCCACTGTACCCAGCGCTGTATTGCTCATACTTTACCATATTAACTAATAAATTGATTGCTGCTTGAATATTGGCCCAGTCAAGCTTCTTATTTATAACACAGGAGCCCAAAGCTGAGCTGCAAATGCCACTTTGGGAGGATCTAGAGCGATCCCAGGTAGCAATCGCGCGGTACCTTTGGGGACAGGGGCAATATCGGTGTTAGGGATTCCCCGGAGAGAGCCAGGGTAGAACACGTGAGCCCTGGAGTGGGGAAAGCACAGAGGGGCGATCCCAGAGCTGGAGGACGCCCGGTAGACGGAAGGGTTGGGGGAGGCTGGAGATGAGCCAAGTCCGGGCCCCCGAGGCTGAAAGGGGTGGTCACTTGTCCAACCGGACTTGTGTAGCGGGACCATCAAACCATCAATGAGCTCACCCCTTGTTTTTCCCTCGCAAACCAGGATTTCCCATTCCCAAACCTTGGCCTGATAGAAAGGGAGACGACCACGAGGAAGAGGAAGATGTCCTGGGACATCCAGGCAGATGAGGAGGAAGCCAGTGCCCCTTTCCCCCTCCCTCCTGCTCCATCTCCCAGCCCAATACGGCCCCCGGCTGCAGGACAACCCCAGTGCTGCCTGGGATGGATGGGGGGATTTCCTTCCCCTTCCCTCTGGCACAGAGGCAAATCCCATCCTCTCCTTGTCCTTCCTCCCGCAGACAGAGGATGGAACTGAGGATGGAGACCAGGTCGGACAAATCCCCACAGCAGAACCTCGTGGCAGAGGCCATTTTCAGCAGCTCCATGTTGCAGGAATCCAAAAGGGAGGAAGAGCCTCAAAGATCCTTTATGAGAAGGGGCTGTAAACCCAGCCCTGGGATCTGTGAGGAGAAAAGACCCACCCTGGGCCAGAAATGAAGCTGGAGATAGGCCAGAGCTCAGAGCTGGGTGTCCATGAGCAGCTTCATGGCAGGGAGAAGCCCCACAGGCGATCAGAATGTGGGAAGAGCTTCAACCAGAGCTCAACTCTGATCTACTACTGGAGATCCACACTGGGGAAAGATCCTACAGGTGTGGAGAGGGTGGGAAGAACTTCAGGATGAGCTGGTGATCCGTGGTCCCGGTGATCCGTATTGGGAAGACCCCTGGCTGGGGGGCTCCACATTCTCCTGTCTCCCTGTGGGCACCTGGACACATCCACAGACCAACATCAGAAATCCATTGTGGAGAGCAGATTTGTCAACTTCCAACCCCAGAAAAATCTCTCCTTTTGCATCTTCTGGTGGCATCAAGCAACACTGGATGGCCTCGGAGGTCTTCTCGAACATAAATCCATCGTTTTAATTCTCTCTGGTCCACAGGCATCTTCCACAGCGAAATGGGGATCTATTGTGGCAAAACTCACAATTTTGGAGACAGTGGGATGGAAATCCCATCTAAAAAGGTTCTTCCACCCATATAAGCACATGGATGCTCAACTGGCACAGACACATAAATCCTTTTGGTTTAGCCTTGATTTTTTTTCACTTTTGTTCATCCCTTTGAAACCCCTGGAACTGGGGTAAAAATAAAGATGTTTAACAAAGGCATAGGTGGGGAACAATGACAGGGGGGGACATGGCCATGGATGGTGACATGGCCATGCATGGGGACACAGGGGACATGGACATGGATGTGGACTTCCCCTTCACGGATGAGGACATGAGGGGACACGGACATGGATGGGGACATGGAGGGACATGGACATGGACATGGGTGGGGTCACAAACTGAGACAGTGTCAGTGCCACCACAGTGCCACCAGCACCTTCATCTCGGCCATGGCAAAGCACTGCCTGATGCAGTTCCTGTCACTATGTTCCCACTGTCACCACTACGGTGTCCCAGCTGAATGTCACCACCCACTAGGGCGGGACAGGGAACTTGTTCAGCCGGTGACAAGTGGCCCAGAAGCAGGCAGCCACCAGGGTGTCCCAGAGCCACTGCACTCAGGGGACCCCAACTGCCCCTGGGAACAGGCTGGGGACAGGACAAGGGTCAGTGTCACCTGGGGGGGTCACATGGCCTGGTGACAGTGTCCCCTGACATATCCTGGTGGCTTCATGCGCTGACATATCATGGTGGCAGTGTCCCCACAGGTGTGTCGACATTGTCCCTGATGTGTGTCGTGGTGGCATTGTGTCCCCTCCTCCCCATGTGTCCCTGTCCCCTCCCCTCATGTGTCCCTGTCCCTTTCCGTGTCTCCCTGTCCCTTTCCCTGTGTCCCTGTCCCTCCCCCATGTGTCCCTGTGGGGTCAAAGTCCCCAAGGCCCCGGGGCCGTGTCCCGCAGGGTGTCCCCCTGTTCCACAGGGTGTCCCCGTGTCCCTCAAGGAGTCGCCGTGTCCTGCAGGATGTTCCCGTTGCTGCTCCTGGCACTGAGCATCTGCGCCCACCCTGGCACAGGTAAGGACACGCCACAACATCCCACAACACTCTAGGACACCTTTGTTCCTCTGATTTTGGGTCGTTCTCCTCTCTTTTGGGTCTGTTCGCTCTTATTTTGGGTCCTTTCCCTGGATCCTTTCTCCCTGTTTTGGTTCCTTTCCCCCTTATTTTGGGTCCTTTCCCCTCTTTTGGGTCCTTTTGCCCTATTTTGGGTACTTTGCCCTTATTATGGGTCCTTTCCCCCGGGTTTGGGTCTTTTCCCCTTATTTGGGGTCATTTCCCCCCCTTTTTAGGTCCTTTCCCCCTATTTTGGGTGCCCTCCCCTTGCTTGTGGCACATTTTTGGGTGCCTCTCCCTCCTCCAACGCCCTGCCCACCCCCTTAA
>NW_005054678.1:159122-162033 GCF_000277835.1 Geospiza fortis | reverse complement strand
GACGTCTGGAGAAGGAGGTGGCAGCGGTTTTGGAGCTGCTGAGGACGCTGTCGCCCACCTCGGAGCTCCTGAGAGACGTGGGGACACAGGAGGTAGCGGCCCTGGCTCAGAGGGCGGCGCGGGAGTTCAGCGAGCGCTACGTGGGTACGGGTGGGGTGGCATCTCATACATGGGGTTGACACCTCCCACACAGGGGTTGTCACCCCCTAAACAGGGATTGCCACCGCACAAATGGGCATTGTGATCTCCCAAATACGGATTGTCACTGCTCAAATGGGCATTGTCCCCCCTTAACAGAGTTGTCACCCCCTAAACAGTAGGGGGTGTCATCTCCCAGACAGGGATTGTTACGCCCTAAACGGGGGTGTTACCCCTCAAACAGGGACTGTCACCCCCTAAATGGGCATTGTCACCTCCCAGACAAAGATTATCACTCCCTGTGTCTCCACACAGCCTCTGCTGTGATCCCAAGCCCTTTGTCCCCAAATGGCCTCTTGTCCCCAAATGACCTTGTCCCCATGTGGACACCACCATGTCCCCAAGGGCCCATCAAGCCCCTTGTCCTAACGCAGACTCTACTGTGTCCCCATCAAGCCCCATGTCCCCCCCTGTTCCCTCTGCCATGTCCCCAGGATCTCAGGGAACACCACACTGTTGTCCCCGCAGAGTGCCCGGCCATCATGCCGCGCTGCCTGTGGGGTGCCCGTCCCTACCGGGGCACTCCGGCCCCGCTGCAGCCCCCGCTGGGCTCGGTATTCCTGCACCACACCCTGGAGCCATCACGGCCCTGCCAGACCTTCAGCGCCTGCGCCCGCGCCATGAGGGAAATGCAGCGCTTCCACCAGGACACCCGTGGCTGGGACGACATTGGCTACAGGTCACTGTCACCTCCCTGGGGTGAAGGCACCTGCCACGGGCCCTGGCACCCCCTGTGGGAGCAGTCATTGTACCTCTGTGGGGACTGTCACCTCCATTGGTTCCCACCTTCCATGGGCCATGTCATCTCCTGTGGTCCCCATCATCTCCTTCAATTCCTGTCACCCACCACAGTCCCTGTCACCCCCTGGGGAGCTGGCACCCACCACAATCCCTGTCACCCCCCCGGTTACTGTCATTGTACCCCTGTGGGCACTGTCACCCCTACAATCCCTGTCATGTCCCGTGGGCCCTGTCATTGTACCCCTGTGGGCACTGTCACCCCCACAGTCCCTGTCACCTCCCGTGGGTCCTGTCATCGTACCCCTGTGGGCACTGTCACCCCCACAGTCCCTGTCACCTCCCGTGGGTCCTGTCATTGTACTCCTGTGGGCACTGTCACTCCCACAGTCCCTGTCATCCCCCCTGGATCCTCTCATTGTACCCCTGTGGGCACTGTCACCTCCACTGGTTCCTGCCACCCTCCAAGGGGCCAATCCTTGTCTCCCCATGGTCCCTTTCTATCCCCATGGTCACTGCCATCCCCTGTGGTCCCCATCACTGTCCCATTGCAGTCCATGTCGTTGTCCCCTCACAGACCCCACTACTGTCCTCTCACAGTCCCCATCACTGTCCCCCCATGGCCCCCACCATTGTCCCCCCACAGTCCCTACCACTGTCCCTTTATGGTCCCCATAACTGCCCCTCCATGGTCCTCACCACTGTCCCCTTGCAGTCCCCACCACTGTCCCTTCATGGTCCCCACCATTGTCTCCTCCCAGTCCCCATCCCTGTCCCCACACTGTCCTCATAACCCCCACAGTCCCCATCCCTGTCCCTTTCCAGTCCCCATCACTGTCCCCTCACAGTCTCCATCCCTGTTGACACACAGTCCCCGTTCCCGTTTCCCCTTCTGTCCCCATAAGCCCCCATAGCCCACATCATTGTCCCCGCATTGTCCCCATCACTGTCTCTCCACTATCCCCATCCCTGCCCCTTTGCAGTCCCCATCCCTGTCCCCTCACTGCCATCATGTCCTCACAGCTTTGTGGTGGGCTCGGATGGGTACCTGTACGAGGGCCGGGGGTGGCACTGGGTGGGTGCCCACACCAAGGGCTACAACACCCAAGGCTTCGGCGTTGGCATCGTTGGGGACTTCACGGCCCCCCTCCCAGCCCCCGACACTCTGGCCCTCGTGCGGGACGAGCTCCTGCCCTGCGCTGTCCACTTTGGCCACATCCGGCCGGACTTCATCCTGCGTGGCCACCGCCAGCTCGGCCACACCGACTGCCCCGGCAACGCCCTCTTCCAGGAGATCCAGAGCTGGCCTGGCTTCCAGGGGACACCGGTAGCATGGGGACTCGGAGTGGGCGGCCTGATGGGGTTGGTGGGAAGGGGTTTAGGGTCATCTTGTGACTGACTGTGGGTTTTGCCCACTCTGCAGTGAGGAGTGGCCCCGGCCAGGGAGCCTAGGCTGGATGGAGGCAGGAGAGGTTGGACAGCAGTCCAGATGGAGACCAGCCCAGTCTGCATGGACACTGGTCCAGCAGATGTCAGTCTGATGGATCCCAGCTGGACATTGATCCAGATGAACACCAGACCCATGGATCCCAGCTGGACACTGGTCTGCAGCCCCCCAGCCTGGACAGCCCCTAGCCGAGATGACCACCAGCCCAGCCACAATCTGGCCCATCCCATTGGCCCACCAGCCCATCCCAGTATCCCCAACCTCAAAATCCCCCAAAATAAATCCAATTCTAGGACATCAGCTCTGGGTGGTCCCTGCAGAGCAAGGGGGAAACTGAAGCACGGGCTGGGGGTGACTGGGGTGATGGGAGGAGACTTCGGGACCCACCCTGGAGACCTCAAACCCCTCCCCCAAACGAGCACCCAGTCCCCAAATTGGCACCTGCAGCATCCCGCCCGCCCCCACCAGCTGTCATTTCGGGGGGACTCTAGGAGCCACCGTGACCCTGCAGTCTCTTCAGGTGACCCG